>NC_068996.1:45101333-45103405 GCF_001194135.2 Octopus bimaculoides | reverse complement strand
TATATATATGTATATATACATATATATACATACATACAACGAACCGTGGTTACCAGCTACTTTGCATCTAGCATATACATGGTTTGTATAGAATGATCAATGGAAACAATAACCGATCGATAAAAATTTATCAATATACGAGTGTGTGCTAAAAAGTGCCTGGCTTTAAGTGTATCGTTAAAGGCCTGAATGGAGGCTGAACCTTCCGCGTTCTTTTTCCAAGTATTAAAAAAAAATGAAGAAACGCTGCAGAAAGTGTGTGAATATGAGAGGGGAATATGGTGACTAAAATCATAACTAACTGATTCTTTCGTACATTATTTACATTTGATGGATATTTCTCATCATCTGGTTTGTTGTTAGGACAACATTTCGGCTGATATACCCTCCAGCCTTTTTCAGGTGTCCTGGGGGAAATTTCGAACCTGGGTTCTCATTCCTAAGGTACTTTTCCGTTATTATAAATATGTTATTATAACGTATCTTAGGAATGAGACCTCAGGTTTAAAATTTCCCCTAGGACACCTGAAGAAATCTGAAGGGTATATCAACAGAAACGTTGTGTTAACAACAAAAAAGATGAGGACAAATATCCGTCAAATGTAAATGATATATATGATACCACATTTCTCAAATATAGAACTCTATTATCTTAACTGATCCTCCTCTATTTTCTTCTAACAAAAGCCTGCAATATTTCAGCAACCCGCGTAGCAAGTACGCTTTGTCCCATATCAAAATTTTAAAACTCATCCTAATAAGATAACAAATAACAAAATGGAATACGACTCCACTTCAAACGCAACTTAATTTGCGAAGTAAGCGATGAATAAAGATGTGAAGGAATGGAATGGATAAAACAGTGACACATTATGTATGTCTCCAAAGTGGAAAAACATCATATTAAGAGTTATTAAAACAACTTCATAATGATGAAAGTTATCTGTTCATCGAAATACTGAATGCCAGGAGTCTAATCGTCTGTTGCAATGATTATCCAAAGATTACAAAATAGAAAGGAAACACAGATTTAGTTCACCATAGTGGGAGTGGTAAGCAGTTTCCGTAAACAGACAACAATGCGACTTCTTGATAGATTACTTGACAATTCGTTTAGTAATTCATTTAAATTATGGTATGGGGTATATACCAGATAACTATTGCTTTCAAACCTCTAAGCGGCTGAACATACACACACACATACACACACACAAACACACACACGCACACACACACACACACACACACACACACAAATACACACACAAACGCATATACACATATATTAGTATGTATAAATATAAAGATATATATCTATATAACTGTATATGTATGTATATACCTCTGTATATGCATATGCTTGTATAGATATCTCTGTATATATATGTGGCTGCGTGGTAAGAAGCTTGCTTCCTATCCACATGGTTCCGGGTGGCACCTTGAGCAAGTGTCCTCTACTATAGCCTCGGGCTGATCTAGGCCGTGTGAGTCGATTTTGTAGAGGGAAACTGAAAGAAATCTGTCTTATATATATGTACGAATTTGTGTGTCTGTGTTTGTACCCACCCCACATCGCTTGACAGCCGATGTTAGTATTTACGTCCCCGTAACCTAGCAGTTCGGCAAAAGAAACGGATAGAATGAGTACTAAGCTTACAAAGAATAAGTCCTGGGGTCGATTTGTTCGACTAGAGGTGGTACACCAGCATGGCAGCAGTCAAATTACTGAAACAAATAAAAGAATAAATGAATATATATATATACACGAAATTGCGCTTGGAACTCCGTTAGCTTACAGCTGTTTCTCTTATAAGTAGTAGTGTACTCAGAGCTGTCACCTTATAGTTTTTTCGAAGATTCTAAAATGAAGTGCATATTTATAGCGGTGGGGGAGGGGATGTGGCATTTACATATATGAAAAATGTCACAGTCGAAAAATATAAAAGCACATACGAAATAAAGGATAGAACCAATTCCCAGATTTATGTAGATTTAGATAATTGTATATACGCATAAATATATATACACATACATACATATGTGTAACAGTATATATGTATATATATATATAT
>NC_068996.1:45089319-45093102 GCF_001194135.2 Octopus bimaculoides | reverse complement strand
ATATATATACATGGTTAATCAGATTAAAACATAGGGTTAAAATCATATATTAATTAATATCGATTTATTACCAGGAAGCTAGCACATTTAAAGAATAAAAGAGATTCAGAAACAATATCTGCGATCTCAGGGGATTAAAGTATATTTTTATATATAACGTTGACCACTAACGTGGACATTTAATGTGCTAGAAATAGATCACATCTTGTGTCTACTAAGACCTAAATTGTTCTCAAAACGAAATTCAGCGGAATACCAAAGCGTAGGCGGGTAAGACATTTAAAATTACCGAAAAAAATCATTATTAAAACAGGAACTAGTTTCGAAATTAACACTCTTACCGAACGTCTGTTTCTCTTCAGCCTGATCTGTAATGTAACCATAACTCTCAGAACCCTATACAAAGTTGCCCACCGTCATAGGTGAACATGTATGTGGTTCTGTTAATTACAGCTTAATGGTAAAATTCAAAAGTCTTCGTTTTGGCTCTCTAATTCCGGGAATATGTCTGCAGAAAATATTTACTGCGTCGCATATATCCAGTTTGAGAACTTGGTTATGGTTAATCAGATTAAAACATAGGGTTAAAAATCATATATTAATTAATATCGATTTATTACCAGGAAGCTAAACAATGTAGGTCTTAGTAGACACAAGATGTGATCTATTTCTAGCACATTAAATGTCCACGTTAGTGGTCAACGTTATATATAAAAATATATATACATGTATAGGCGCAGGAGTAGCTGTGTGGTAACTAGCTTGCTTACCAGCCACATGGTTCAGGGTTCAGTCCCGTTGTATGGCACTTTGGGCAAGTGTCTTCTATACAGCCTCGGGCCGATCCGAGCTTTGTGATTGAATTTGGTAGACAGAAACTGAAAGATTCCCACCCTATAAATATGTGTGTGTGTGTGTGTGTGTGTGTGTGTGTGTGTGTGTCTGTGTGCGTGTGTCTCTATTTGTCTCCCTCCATCGCTTGACAACCGATGCTGGTGTGTTTACATCCCCGTAAATTAGCGGTTCGGCAAAAGAGACCAATAGAATAAGTATTAGGTTTACAAGGAATAAGTCCTGGGGTCAATTTGCTCGACTAAAGGCTGTACTCCAGCATGGCCATAGTCAAATGACTGAAACAAATAAAAGAACATATATATACAATTAAAAAATGACAAGGAAAGAATGAGACCTCGATATTAGGCAGAGGCTCATTAGTATGTATAATTTAGGATAATCAGTAAGTTGTCATAATAGTACTCGGAGTTTCAAATGCCGGAGTTAAGAGCTACGATACATTCACGTCGGCTATTAATGGCAATAGGCGCTATGAAAAAGAACGTTGAATAAAAGGGAAGTTACTCTAATTGGTAGAAAAATATAAAACGTAAAAAATACACGCAACTATATTCTCACGATACATAGACATAAAACCTCCTGCGTTCATTACGTCTGCACATACACACACAAACATATATGTGCATGTACGTACTCATACATACATATCCACACATAAATTGTAAGTGTTGTTATGTTTTATTATATATTTTGTTACGACTATCATATAGTTTGTTGTAAATTATATTTAGAATCCCCACATATATATTTCATGTAATATTAATAAGAAATTTATATTTTTATTGTTTAATATTTTAAACATTTTATATTTACCTTCGTGCTATTTAAAATATTTACTGAATGGAAACTCTAAAACACAATTCTCACTATTTGTTTCAATGTGATCTCATAATTTTTTTTATAAAATCTCTTCCTGTTTTTGAGTATATAACGCTAAACGATTTTATTGTTAACTAATTACCGCCAGATATTTAAAACAATAACTCGATTAATTTTAGTGCAATAAAAATTATTTGGGGATTTTACACTTACTTCGAAATCATTATTTTGTCTGTGAAACTTATATCAGTCGGCGAGGTGGCAGAATCCTTAGGACTCCGTGAATAATACTTAGCGGCATTCCGTCCATCCTCGCATTCTCAGTTCAAATTCTACTGAGATCAACTTTACCTTCCGGGGATCGATAAAATAAGTACAAGTTGAACAGTAGCTTCGCGTAATCGACCTACACCACACCTCCCTGGAAATTGCTAGCCTTGTGCAAATGCGTGAAATTTATATCTGCTATTTTTGTACACTAACAATACATTACGTTGAGAAGTTACAGCTCCAGTATTAGAACGTCACTGGAAAGAATCGCAAGAGGAATTCTTCAAGTCGAGCCCAATGATAGGAGATCTAGGTGGAGACCAAGAAAGAGGTGGTTGAATAATAATCATAGTCTCAATTGAAACCGGCCGGAAGGTCAAATGACATTGATAGGGCTCTAAGGAGGAGTGCCAGAAGACTTTACACACACGGACCTCCCACGAATAGTGGCTGAAGAAGATGGCCGAGACTCAAAAAATTGTACATGTAGCCAAGACACCACAAGGTGGCGTTTTGGATGTATATTCTTTTATTCGTTTCAGACATGCGGCTGTGGTCATGCTGGAGCGTATACATTTTTTCAAAACATACCGAGCATTAAATCGGAAATATTCCAAGACCTACACAACAAAACCTTTTTCATATAATAATTTATTCACGAAAAATTGTCTTAATCTCATTTGCAGTTTGTTTCATACTAAATAAAAACAAAAGTAACGTTATTATTTATCTGAAATAATTCTTTGTTTATCTCGCTTTTATGTTAGCTGTTTTTATATGTGAAGCGATGGTGGGGGACAAACACACACACACACGCCCGCACATTTATATATACGACGTGCTTCTTTCAGTTTCCGTTTAATAAATCTATTCCCAAGGTTTCCGTTGACCCGTAGCTATAGTATAAGACACTTGCTCAAGCTGCCGCGCAGCAAACTTTTTACCTGACAGCCACGCATGCGTTCATAGCCATGCTTTATTTAATACTCATTTGAATTCCTAAAAACTGTTGCAATAGCTATTGTATACTTTCAATGGTGCATGTAATATGACACTTATGTTATTATTCATACACGATTTGCAATAAGTATTTAAAGAAATTTATTATATATTAAACATTACAAGTCATTGTTCCTCCTTTATATTAGTAAATAATATATCACAGTAATATACATAATGATGATCATTTGTATTTATATTATCCTCAAAAATACAGATAATAAATTTTAAAAGCCTTAATTAATATAATGTATCGCTGATCCAATAATTATATAAAATATGGACTGATATACGGTTTGAACAGAATATTAATTAATCATTATAGCAACACCGGCTATATCTCTGTCATAATAAATCTAACACTATAATTCCAATCTTTAAATATAAATATAGCTTTTTATCTTCCATCATATAAATTAAACTTCTTCAGTCCAACGTAGCTGAGCCATCGCTTTTAACTTGCCGTCATAAATATAGTTTAATATAAGTTTCTTCCCGTTAGTGTTTGTTTCTATGTTTTCTTCAATTATTATTTTACTTTAATCCTGTCCACTCCACAAACCACTTTCCTTATTCTCCTTAATTCTAAATTAATGTGTGTGTGTGCTTGTGTGTATGTGTGTGTGCGTGCGTGTGTGTGTGTGTGTGTGTTTACAATTATGTATAACTATTTATCCGTTTCAAAGCAAGCCGAAGCGAAAATTCAATGTCCATATTACGATACACACACTCACACACACACACACACACACACACACATACAAATACACACACAAACACGAACAAGCACATACATAGGTGTGTAGGAATATATATATATATATATATATATATATATAT
>NC_068996.1:45086084-45089151 GCF_001194135.2 Octopus bimaculoides | reverse complement strand
ATATATATATATAGATAGATAGATAGATAGATAGATAGATAGATAGATAGATAGATAGATAGATAGATAGATAGATAGATAGATAAATAGATAGATAGATAGATAGATAGATAGATAGATAGATAGATAGATAGATAGATAGATAGTTAAACAGACAGATAGTTAAACAGACAGGCAGAGAGACAGACAAGACAGATGAATAGATAAGTAAACAAATAAATAGACAAACAAATAAAGGCTTATATTTCTTGTGATCATTAATTGTGTCAGTCTGTCTACGTCACGTTGTCTAAAGTCTTGAAAGGGAATACATTACACTTCTATTCTGAACTCTGCAATTATTGTTAGTTCTAACAAAGCAGTCATCATTAGCGTTGATCGTCTCCGCGTCTTCTTACTGACCAACTATGATCTTCTTACTCTCGCTTCCAATGTACAAAATATATGAAAATTTCTTAGCACTTCACTTCAATTTTTTTGTTTTTGACATACCATATGCACATTAACAAGGGAAAATCACTATCGACTCTCATAGCAATATTTAAGAAAACAAAAACAAAACCCAGTCTACATCTTCACACCTCATGAACAATCAACAACTAAATCTCTTTGAAATTTTAGGTCTCATAATTTGATAAAATTACGTTTCTAAAGCTAGGTCTTAAATTGAGGATCAAACATCAACAAGCTATAGAGCAACTATTGACACTACAAATAGCCTTATACTGGATTTATGACTGCATGCTGATAATGGAGCATTTTCTACATACATAACGCATACACCAAATAATAACAACAGGTATAACAAATAATAATGATCTTTTCTATTATAGGCACAATGCCAGCAATTTGGGGGGAGGGGGAAAAGTTAATTACATCGACTGGTAATTAATTTATTGACCCCGAAAGGATGAAAAACAAAGAAGGGGAAGAAGAGGCCCTTGCTCATTGAATATTGTGCTTCTCTTCATTTATGTCTCTCTTACAACCATCCTTATTGGTGTGAAATCTAACGATTTGAGTAACAATCCTCACCGAATTCATTTTGATTTACCTGTCCCTCATCCTCCAGCCCGATCTGATATGTTTTAACTTCAATAATCTATACCATACATTTGGCTTTAAGCCATTACCCTTTGCATCGCAAACTTCTGGATACCCACCATCGCTGATATTTTCTTACTACCTACAAGAAAAACGTTTGTTTACTACTTGTATGGAATTCATGAAGTCCGGAGGGATATTGTGTAGGGCAATCTTTCGGACAATACCTTCAGAAGAACAGGAAGGTTGGGTAACCAAACCTTCTGAGGCAGAAAAGAAATTAAAGAGAAACTAAGGTGACATAAACCCACAGTAAACGATACAAGATAAAACGTGTTAAAAACTGTTATGGAAAACCTACTTTCCCCATGAATCTAAACAGGTTATGATGATGATGATCATTAAGTTTCGTCGATCTCACTATGTTTTTCTTACGTATCATTAACAAATTTTGGTAGTGAAAAGAGTTATATAGTTGTTTGTGTAAGAATATTGAATAAAAGAGATTATTGAGTATAACAAATTTTCTCTAACATCAGAAGAATATTTCTTTTAAATATGATCTCACAAATATACTTAATATATATATAAAAAAAAATTAATTAAACCGATTACATTTCATTTTACCTCATGAATAATATCATAGAAAAATAGCTGTTGATCCAAGCAGCGGGTAGAAGTTCCTGTGTGTATACATACGATGCTAATTTTATATTATACATAAAACATGACCTTTTCGGAACATAATCACAAGATTTACACCTATAGAAATTTTTCATCAGTTTAAATATATAACTTGGCCGACAATCAAACATTATAGAACTGTCGAAAGTGAACCAATTTTTTTCTGGCAAATATTCCTTGCGATTTATATATTATATAAAATATCACTCAATTAGTATTCTAGGAATTGATACGATTTGGGAACGAATTCTGGTTTTGGTCCTCCCTCTCCAAATTAGAAACAGGATTTTTTTGTTTTCTGAGACAAAAATAGCTCAAGCAAAACTGAGTACAATACTACTGCACATACTTTTCGGAATAGAATTTCTAATCCCATATATTTTACAGAAGACATTCAAATGAGCAAGAAGGAATTGACTAAGTGATTATGATGTTTGCTATACATATCACAAAGATTCAAGTTGGATCTTACAACGTGGCAACTTTTTTCACTTTGACAAACCTACACCAGTAATCATTTCTTAAGTCTGGTACTTATTTTATTGTTTCATTTGTTGATTCGCTAAGTTACGGTCGTAAACATGCCAACAGCACTCTTAAAGTAGTAGGAAGGAGACAAACACAACAAAGGGGACAAACACAAAAAAGGGGACAAACACAAAAAGGGGACACACACACATAAGGATAATTCCGAAGGGGTTACTCACTGTTTGTGTCGATCAAATTTATTCAAAGGCATTGGTTGGCCCGGAGCAATAGTAGAACACACTTAACCAAATTGCAGCACAAGTGAGACTGAGCCTCAAATCACGTGGTTATAAAATGAATTCCTTAATCACACATCCATACTTGCATCTTAAATTTTGCTATTTTTCTATTTCACTTGAGAAGAATTTCAAGTCAGTTGATGATTAATTGATTCGTTTCGTTTCCTTCACTAAATTCAATTCAATAACATGATAAAACCTTCAAAACACTTGACAAACATTTCTTGTTAAACGCTATAAACCGGTAATTTAACCACGAAGAAGAAACATTATTTCGGTTTTATATGTCACGTGCAATTATCAGCAATTTGAACCTAATTTAACTGATGGCAAAACAAAACTCATGCATACAATTTATGAACAGATATAGTTATACACACACACACACACACACACACACACACACACACACACACACACACACACATATATATATATATATATATATATATATATATATATACATATAAACATGTCTATATATATATATATTTACATACATACATAAATATATATGTGTATATATTTATAGTATATGTATATACGTTTTTATACGTACATTCAAATATAAA
>NC_068996.1:45084048-45085540 GCF_001194135.2 Octopus bimaculoides | reverse complement strand
ATATATATATATATATATATATATAACGATGATCAGCTGGTATTGCCTTTAATGTAACTTGGCATACAATTATTTTTTAACTGATAAATCTATTCTGAAATATCTATTCTGACATACACGCTTATAGCCTTATCGGAATTCTGATAAAGTCGACACATGCAAATACACGGTAGTTCTAATCCCAGAAAGCATTATAAATTTGACAGATATAAGGTAGTATTTACAAGCATAAGGTAATATTGACAGTCTTAAGTTGATGACAATTTTGATTTATGACGTGGGAAGAAGAACGACGGTCACGGCGGATACTGAGACGAATGAACGTCCTGTGTTGTTGAAATCTTAACTGTACTCTGGAATAAGAAATTGTGTTCAATTCATTATATTCGGGAAGATGTACCGGTGCAACAAAATTCAAAAGCTACTCGTTAAATCGCCGTGTTAACTTCAAATTTCCATCTGAGTTTAGGCTGGAAAAAGTGGTATCTGCTATACTGAGTCCTCAGTCTTGCGGCAATGTTTTATTTGTTAATTGATTTTTTGGGTGACAGAAAAAACAAAGTATATTGTCACGTACAGTGTTTTAAAGGCCGGGATACATTTCTGAAGTCAGAGATCTATTTTGAATTTAAAATAGATCTCCGACTTCAGAAATGTTTTGAATTTAAAATATTTTATTCAAACTTCAAGGCCTTTACTTATGAAAACTAAAGGCTCCAAACTGATTTCTTTATAATAAGTGCATATTTTTAAGAGATGAGATCAAATATTGTGGAGGATTTCTCAAGAGTAGCTAACTTCCTAAATGAAGGAGAAATATTCTAGTTCGATTCGAATAATCCGATATTATCTTTAGTTCCTGTTTGATTATCTAAATGCTCTTATAATATTGATTTCAAATTTTGATATATGGCCAGAAATTCGGGGGAAGGGGTTAGGTCTATTGTATCCAGTCTCAGTGCTCAAGTGATACTTATTTTTTCGATACCGAAAGGTTGAAAGATAAAGTCAGCTTCGGTCGAATTTGAACTCAGAATATAAAGATGAACGAAATACCGCTAAGCATTTTTTCCGGCGTGCTAACGATTCTGCCAGCTCGCCGCCTTCAATACTCCAATAAAAATGATTTCTTATTTGAAAGCAAAAAACATACATTTACACAGAAGGGAATACTCTTCATTAAATTTATTCTAATACAACGTCGATATCTATTTTATCCTCTCAAAAATGACAAAAGAAAATATATTGATTTCCAGCAAGATTTAAGAGGGAATATTGAAAAGTTCCTGGTTTTAAGGGTATTGTAAAAGGCCAGGTTGGAAGCCCAACATTCCGAGTTCTTTTACAGGGCTTAGAAAAACTGAAGGACCACTGCAATAAGTGTGTGAATCAGAGAGGAGAATGAAATCATAATAAATTGATCCTCCTGTATTTTCTTTTACCACAAGCCAGGACATTTCAGTGCACATTCGATTATATGTATATATATATA
>NC_068996.1:45082787-45083491 GCF_001194135.2 Octopus bimaculoides | reverse complement strand
CATGTGAATCGTTGGCAATTTTCTTCCACCGTCTCCCCTTCTACTGGACTTTCCTCTGTTTCCGAAGAAGCGCGTCTGCTCGAAACATTAAACTATCTTTCTTTCCATTCCTGGGCGTCTGCTAATACATTACATGTACAACGTCCTTGCGTTGTTGTTTTTTGCATTTGTTCTTTTTAGGGATTTACTATATATATATATATATATATATATATATAACTATTCTGCATCCACTGTCGTTAACTTAAATGGCTGACACTCGATACCAAGATTCGAAACATTTCGTCTACATGTTCAGCTACTGTACTACTTCGTTGCACTTGACAGTTCAGTAACATTGATGGACGACCATGGACTGTCATGTAAACAGATTTTAAAAATTTACAATACGTTCTACCTCTTAAATTCCCATTAATTTTAATCAAACAAGAAACAGGTAATACAATTTTAGACTTTGTGTCTTTTGCTCTTATTGATTTGCGCCAGATCGGCACTGAACCGATGCAATTGTGGTAAACAAAAACAAAAACAAAGAAACACTTTGCAATTTATATCGTTAGTGTTTTAGGAAAAACATACATACACACATGCATACACACACATGCACACACAGCACACATACACACAACTCACATATGCGTACGTATGTATGGATATATATATATATATATATATATATATATATATATATATATATATATATA
>NC_068996.1:45079993-45081252 GCF_001194135.2 Octopus bimaculoides | reverse complement strand
TATACATACAGATATATACAGATATATATATACACACATATATATATACATATATAAATATACATATATATACATATATATATATATACATATACACATATATATGTGTGTGTGTATGTGTGTATAAACAGAGAGAGATGGGGGAAAGAAAGGGGAGACAGACAGACATTCAGACAGATAGGCAAATATTCAGACAGACAGACAGACAGTCAGATAGATAGATAGATAGATAGACATAAATACGTGTGTGTTTACCTCCATGTTTACTTCCATGCAATCTATCCTTTCTCCAAAATACAAAGATAGAATAGGTTCAAGATTTTAAATTAAGTACTAGGATCGATTTGTTCGACTTAAGCCTTCGATGACTGAAACAAGTAAAATACAAAAAGATCGACTCTGAAATATCGTGTAATTATCAAAGTGTTTCTCATTGACAGAGTTAATTAAATTGGTGATTTTCGTGGATGACGTAAGAGATACGTAATAAATACGTATTTTTTCGGACGTATATTCGTAATTGTTTCTACCGACACTATCAATGCGTATAATGCAGGTGTACGCAGGTATATTGGAGGAACTCGTAACCGTTGCATCATTCAGCCAATATTAAGCGACGAGCTGGTCGAGTCGTTAGAATACTGGACAAAATTCTCAGTGACATTTTGTCCATCTTCAGAGTATAAGTTTAAATTTTGCTGAAGTCGACTTTGCTTACCCTTCACTAAAATTCCAGGTTTTGTCTCTTTAGTAGAAAAATGACTCCGTCGATACTTGATAATGTTAATAATTTGCAATAACTATTGTATATTAATTAATATTTCAATTTCATTGGATTGAGATTTAAACCTCAGCTATAAGCCTTTGTATAAATGCTTTGTTTTTATGTTTTTACTTATTTTGTAAGAGTTCTTGAATATCAAAACGATTGTGATTAATTCTTAGAAGACATATTGATCAATTGTATCTAACCAAAGTATATTCAGAAACACTCATTTATCGACCCATTCAATAATATGATTTAATTAATATCTAATTAACAATAACTAATAACGTTATATGAAAATATGATTTGCAACTAATTATTAACAAGTCACAGTTCTATTGAGTCTTGTTTGTGAATATATTCCTTCTTAATATAACTAGATTTGCAAATATAAACATATTGGAATGAAGCGATAATACTGCAATAGTTAGCTAGCAATAGCAACAACAATAACAATATACATTCTGAAATAATATATATATATATATATATA
>NC_068996.1:45070000-45072648 GCF_001194135.2 Octopus bimaculoides | reverse complement strand
TATATATATATATATATATATATATATATATATATATATATATATATGTGTGTGTATATTTGCATATCACCACCAACACATTCCAAATACCCGTTCGAAAATGTATTCTTCTTGTCTTATCTAGAGTTATTCATATTCTATTGATGCTCCAGAAACCATACTAACCTCAATGGCCATTGTTTGCCCCAATAATATCTAATCTTTAAAATTCCCTCCTTTTATATGTTCTTTTGGGGTTTTTTGTTGTAGAGTTTTGTTTTTATGTAATTGTTTTCGAATCGACCAAAACGGTCCTGGTGGACTTGTACAAGCAATTCAACAACTTTCTCCATCCAACTATATACAAAAAGAAAAATAATTAAAACATCAACACACTTTTATATACTATTTTAATTTGCAAATTCATTCTTCACACCTAAATTAATCCATTACTTACATTTTACGGAATATATGAAACAAGTGAAGTTCTGCAAATATTGTCATTTTTAGGATATTGCTATTCTAAGTTAATCTCTTCTTTATACACCATTCTCTCAAAAGCATTACCATTCAGCTTTTAATGGTCAAATCCTTGTATTAACCATTTATCTTTGATGTTAGCTTTAATTTTAACCTACTGATGTATTCCTTCCCAAAACGCTCCTTCATGTCATTTGCTTTTAGCTTACCTATCTTTCTAAAGCCTGAGTGTTTATATAACCTCCTGTTTGCAGAACCCATTGTCTTTTATCATTTCATCATCTAATGATCTTATCTAATTACATTGCATTATATTTTTCGTTTACACACCTTTTAACTTTAAATCCCATCGCACAATCTTCGTTAAGTCCATTCTTTGATGTAGGCAAATGCTTTATGGGGTCACCTTTCTTCTAAAAGAGTTTCAAGACACAAATATTGAGAAAAGGATTTACATCATTCTGCCTATGTTTAATAATATATCCATCACTTACCATTCTTAACAGCAGTTTTGAAGCTATTATGCCTCTCTCGAATAACAAAGAAGTCAAGCTATCAATCCGAAAAGTAATCCAATGCTAGCATATTTAATGTAGTGATGCAACTACAGTGGTAGTATTTAATATAGTGATGTTAAGTATTTTGGAACTAGTTCCACTTTAGGTTTTTTGTGCTAGTCACATTTCTAAGTAATTAACATTATAGATTTAAAGATATTTGTTTTAGATATGGTCATATTTTTTACGGCTAATGGTATGCGCTATTATGCATATGCTTTATGATGAATGCTACTACGGCTACTGCAGTGAAGCATATGGTTCTCTAGAGAAATTTAGTAAAATTGAAACATGTTCAAGTCTCGGACATGTTGAAATGATTGAAGCAATAGTTGTCATTGAGTTAAATTGAATTAGATTTTAATTCATTACTGCATCAGCATTTCGTATTACTGAATGCAATTTAAATATTTTCATGCAGATGGTGTTTGGGAGAAATTAAATACAGTGAATTTATTCTATCCTATTGAACAATTACTGTCTACTTGGATATATTTTCTTTCACATTTACATAACCCCTTCGCTTTTGATTAATGATATCTCCGCCGTCTCAAAATTGTTGTTGTTATAATCGTAGTTGTTTAAACCCAAGTCAATTCTAATCAGAGGTATGGTAAAAGGACATTCTAGATATTTTCATTCGTTTTGTTTTCCAGACGTGTATCTCAGATTATAATAATCGATGTGTCTATATATTCTTCAAACATTTAAATGAGGAGATACGTGGGATGCAGAGTCGCTGATGAGGTCACAATATGTGTGACGGAAGATTTCTAGACAATAGACATAAAATAAGAACAATAATATATCTGAAGTGAAGAACGAATCTATTGTGCGTGTGCTTATTTGGCAAGAAAAAGAATGACCATCTCGAAATATAACAAGAGTTAAATGAAATTTGACTATTATTTCTAAAGGCCGAACCCTCAGATAGGGGCTCTTCAGTACTGGACATCTCGTCTTATAGAGATGGCAGTAACTTGCTTCTACTCGCAATATATATAGCTTCAAGCGATATACAGTCGCTTGAAGAGGGAGAGAAATAAACCGAAACCAGGCCGGTCTGACGGTCTCGTCTCTACAAGATGGTAAGGGTTCACTCCCTTGCTCGCAATATCTCGGATGCAGCTGTGCATCATTAACCAGCTAGAGATGTTCTCTTGGGATTGAAATATTGCAGCAAAATCCGTTAGAACGGACAGCCATGTTGAAGTGGCTACGAACATTACGTGTTAGTACAACTACTGCGTTGAACTCTTAGAAAAATTTTGGAACTAGCATATCTGCTTATATGAATAAAAGTATAGACATAAATAGATATTTGTTTTAATGTTAAAATAAGCACAATTTTACACTAAATTGAAGGATTATTCAATAGATCTCAGGAGAGCAAAATGTATTATTCTGCAACTAGAATACTATTGGCAGTGACTCCGAAGTGTCCCTCAGTTGAACCCGCATGAGATGATGATGGCTTTGGTGGCCAAAACGTCGAAGATATCGTTAATACTATTATTTTCAAAGAATGTTTTATATATATATATATATATATATATATATATATATATACATATACATATATATATATGCATACATATATATACATATATATATATATACATACATATATAT
>NC_068996.1:45068639-45069274 GCF_001194135.2 Octopus bimaculoides | reverse complement strand
TATATATATATATATATATATATATATGTATGTATGTATGTATTATATATGTATATACACATACATATATGAGGTAGTAATCAACTCGTCACCGAGTAAGGTGACTCTCTAAACGTTCGAAGTGTGCAGAATTTCCTGTGAGTGAATTTGTTTTTACTAGATTAAGGGCTGCACACCACTGAACCTACATTTTAGCGGAATCACCTACTACACCAGTGGTACAACAGGGAATGAGACGACCAGAAAACAACTGCCCTTTCAGTTTCTGTTATACAAATTCACTTTTCTCTTTATCTTCAGTCGGTTCACTACTTTTCTACTAACGAATATGATAAACCCATTTTCTCATTTTAAGAAATATATTTTGCACTCGTAGTAGTATTTTTAACTGATGGCATAACAATGGAAAATCGAATCCTCTATAATTCCGCTTAAGCTGTTAGAATAAGCAGTCAAATCTCCCTAAAATCATCCTCTAAAGCCACGATAAAAAATGAAAGAAACACCAGGTTCTGTCGTCCTGTTTTTTCCCCCAATGGACGGAGCTTTCATGGCTGAGATATTTGCAATCATCAGTTTTCTTAAAATTGATTTGTAGCACAACAAATACATAATATCATGTTAATATATATATA
>NC_068996.1:45066952-45068327 GCF_001194135.2 Octopus bimaculoides | reverse complement strand
TGTGTGTGTGTGTGTGTGTGTGTGTGTGTGTGTGTGTGTGTGTGTGTGTGTGTGTGTGTGTGTGTGTGTGTGTGTAACTTTTTTCTATGTTCGAATATTCTTCATTTCAATTATGCGTCGTGAATGGAAGCATTTCATTTTCTTTATTCAAGCACACTTCTGTTCTGCATATTCTTTTACACTTTCACTTTGCCTTTTAATGTATCTAACTTTATCCTTTAATATAACTTTATCCTTTAGTAGTTTCATGTTATATATTATTTATTGCTTTTGTAATAACATTTATTGCGTATATTAGCTGAACTTGACTGAATAGTTTATCGTTTCTTTCTTGGAGTCGTATTAGCAACACATTTTTAGTAGCGTGTCAACTATTCCTTTGAAGTGAAGAATCGATCAACCTCTACTATTTGTATTGATTGAATCCACATGATCTCCATGCGGGTAGATTTTGTGAGTGTATCTAATATTATAAGGATGAATCCGGTTTTTCTTTGCTTGGCGTTTGTTTGCAAACTGAAGTCCGGCTTCATAGCACCGTTCTGTTTGAAGATAAATATGTTGAAGATTTATGTAATACATAGAAAAACCAGCATATCGAAAGGTTCAAGTTTGGTTATAGCTTTGATATCACCTCATAAAAGCAGTCTTAACAAGCGACACTGTTCCTCTCTCAGCTTCGCCCAGCAGATGGTTTGTTGGATTTGGTTAGCTCAAAGTTAATTTATGTTTCACTAATATTAATGCTTTAAATATATCTTTACTACAGACTAAATATCGAGTTTCTTTTTGATTATAAGATAAAAAGCTTTCTTCTTTTTTTTTTAAAAAAAAAGCGGAAATTTATGATAGTCATAGTACAACATTGGCTATAACTACAGAAACTCATGTCTCCATCTCTGATTCCAAAATGTTTAACTAAATGACTGTAACCTATACGTTTACGTATGCATACACACACACGCATATATATATATACACACACACACTACATCTATGTAGGCGCTCATGGAGAATACTATAGGTAAATATAGGACGAATACAATGTAGAGCTTTTCTTTTGGGGAGGGGGAAGGAAGAGAAAAAAAGTAGGGGTGGGTGTCGATCAAAAGGGATCGTAGAAAGGAAAAAAGGGGGGAGTTCGATCAAAAGGGACCGAAGAAAAAAAAAGCGATCAATAGGGATCGTGTATCACAGTAATGTTCTGGTGTAAAAAGAGGGGAGGACAGTTTAGGTTTAACCGTGGAAAGAAAAGCCTACGGAAAAGACCACGGTAACCTTGGTCAATATTGTTATTGCAGAAACTATAACAGTAAGTGACTCCCTTTTGCCTTTTTGTTTTTTGTCTGGATTTTTTTTACTCCTTTATAGTGTT
>NC_068996.1:45059863-45065587 GCF_001194135.2 Octopus bimaculoides | reverse complement strand
GAGCCGCAAGCCCACAGATACATAGATATAGATAGATAGATAGATAGATAGATAGATAGATAGATAGATAGATAGATAGATAGATAGATAGATAGATAGATAGATAGATAGGGCGCTATTTTTGTCGTTCCAACACAGATTTATTGAAGGAATTTCTTTCAAACAATTTCTTTCAAGCGCTTCTATTCAAGACAATTTTATGGGTTTTCCTCTCTCTTGACATATTAATTTTTCCTTTTTTTTTTTTTTGATGGATGAGTCAGTCCTTTTACGCGTTTGTTTCACATATGTTTTTGTACGTTTATCTTTTTTCCGTTTTCCTTCGTAAACATAATTTGTTTGAATTCTCAGCTCTGCCTCTTTCTTGCTTCTGTTTCCATCTGTACATTTGCCAAAATCAAATATTTCTTTTCGCTGTTTAACTGGCCTCACTCACTAGACTTGCAACCGCGTTGTGCCATGGCCTTCACGATACTGATTTTTCCATATAACTTTATTGAGCGAATGGTTAAAATTTATTATCAGAATAATGTCCTTTCAAAAGAATGCTACCAAATTTCTAGACGTCTATACAAGAAGGTAGTTATACCGAGTTACACCGATATAAACAAACACAAACACTGTCACACACGTGGACTCACCCACACACATATATATGTCTTTATACATATGTAATTCATTGAACAATGTCCATGTTTGACGCTGCAAGCACTCCCTCAACCTCGAAACGGTTGTTTTGGAGTGCCTACAATCCAACCACACATTTAGTGTCTCTAGCAAGCTCTGTTCCTTTAGTTAGTATCAACACCAGCATCGGCCTGCTGTCAGTATGTTGTGGAAGGATTCTGACCATCTCTCAAGTGACTAAAAGGTGGAATGACTCATTGTTATAAAACAAAGAACTGTGAGGGATTAGTAGTTCGGGTTGGTAAGCAGTTCACTATGAGCCGTGGTTAACAGCGTTGGGTCTTGTGTAACAGTAATAGTGGTGCGTCGTGTAAATACTTACTTTCCCCCTGCTTCGTTATTTTATATATCCAACTAACAAAAATATAAATGTATCCACTGCCACTATTTGACGATACCAAAACGAACAACAGCGCTTATTTTAAAAACTGGATCTCTCCATTGCTTGCCTAGAGGGTTAAGTTTCGAAAGAACCCTAAATATTGATGGGACAAATTCATACGATTCTGATCTTCTTGACACCTCCCATTTTCTTGGATATTCACTGTATGTCTGCCTCCGTGGACTCCCTCTATATCAGCTACAGCTAATCTAACGCTGCAACCAGATCTACAGCTGGGCAGACGTGTCAGGAAGATCAGATAAGTATGGATTTGATCCATCAATGAATTGGATTGAGTATTTCGTATTACTATTAGAAATCAAAAATAGCACCAAAGATGAACTAACCAAAATAATGAACTATTCAAAGCAAACGATATTATAAAAAAGTAAAAATATATTTTTACCGGAACAGTTCCTCTACTCACTTTGTAAATTGATGTGTTGTTGATAAAGTGTTGTGAACTACTAGCAGACTCGTTTCTCATTACTAATCAGCATGATACAACACTGATCAAGATATTAACTGCATCTGGTAATGAAGCTTCGGCTTGAGACTTCAGGAATTTTGGTAGTGTCACGTTATTCCTTAATCATCACTACTCATAAGTGCATTCTGAACCGGGATAGTCGTATCTGTCAAAGGTCCCAGGTATAAATGAAATAGCATATAGTCCTGAGGCTAGCACATACAAGGCTGACCTCTACAAACGTGTCAGAAAAGCACACTTTTTTATGTATATGCCTTGTGAAACCCATAGACGTTAAACAGGCCTGTACCTCTAGGGTGAAATTCGAAACGCAGGAGACTACCTATGCAAAATGTAAATGCACCAACAGAAAGCAACGGGAAAACCCTACTCTACGATTTCCAAGAAAACTGAGGAACCTTCCAACTTTGGCATGGAGTACCAAGACCGATGACACTTGAAGACAAGGGACATAAAGAGAGAGAATTTATTGGAAGTTGAAACTCTCTGGTCTTTGTGCGATTATAAAATTGGTATAGGAAATTTGCTACATGATAAACATGTTCTCCAAAGTTTTGAAGAGTAGAAGTGATAAATTACACACAATAATTGAATGACTGTATTTATGTAAAACATTTAACGATTTATATAAAATTGTAACGCAAGCGTAAACTGCTTGCGGGTTGGTCTTTAGTACAATACATTTGTGATTTTATAATATAGTTATGGTTATGGTATAATTGTTTATGTTAGGTAATTACAAACAAGTGAAAAGACTATATTCTTGTCTTAGAATTTAAATAATTAATTCAGTTTGCAAATATTTTACAGAAATATCATACTTAATCTATTTTTTAAATTAAAATCTCTAGATATCTATGATTTATTGCAAAAGACAATTAGATTAAACTTAAGAGGTTTCTGACAGTATATAACCGTATATTTAAATTGCAATGCAAATTATGCGAGAAAAAAGTTTGAAATAAATTTTTATTCCTGCAAGCAGGTTTGCAGTGTTTAAATATTTACAATCACAGTCTCAAAGTATCTCATTACATTACTGAAGTAGGTTAGCGAAAACGGCCACATTTGAATATAATTTTTACTATTATTCAAAATTGCATTTCGTCGAAAAGTGGACTGGAAGATGATAAATATAGAAACTATTAGAGTCTAAATTGAAAGGAAGGACTAAAATATTAGAATTACAGAGGTTAGTACTAAATGTAAGTCTTATAACTGTTTTAGTGAAAAACTTTCAAGTGTTTTCTTAATTTGGTTCATGAATATACTGTTCAAAACATTAACATCGTTTTTCTATAAACCTCTTTACATTTTGATAAATAGAAAATATAGTTTCAAATAATTTAACCTCATCATGTGACCCTGAGCGAATATTAGACAATTTTTTTCAGTTTTTAAAAGAAATATCTAAGATAGGCGCAGGAGTAGCTGTGTGATAAGTATGTTGTTTACCAGCCACATGGTTCCGGGTTCGGTCTCACTGCGTGGCACATTGGACAAGTGTCTTCTACTATATCTTCTGGCTGACCAAAGCCTTGTGAGTGGATTTGGTAAACGGAAACTGAAGGAAGCCTGTTGTATATATATATATATATGTGTGTGTGTGTGTGTGTGTGTGTGTGTGTGTGTGTGTGTGTGTGTGTGTGTGTGTGTGTGTGTGTGTGTGTGTGTGTCTGTCTGTGTTTGTCCCCACAACATCGCTTGACAAATGATGCTGATGTGTTTACGTCCCCGTAAATTAGCTGTTCGGCAAAAGACACCGATAGGATAAGTACTACGATTACAAAGTATAAGTTATCGGAGAAAAATGGGAATTACGTTACGTACATATAATAATTTCAGTGTTAAACTTACTAACTGGTACGTTGATGTATGTATGTGAGGAGTCCATGATTTAGAAAAATAGAAAGATATTTAAAGATGTATTATATGTATAGAATAAGGGAGAAATATCATCTATATACTACTAGAATGGTAATATCATATGATTTTGTACATAGGATAAATATTATAACGGAATACTTCTCAAAGTTGTATAAACATATGTCTGTATAGTTAAGGGGTGCTCTCTACTCCTCTTTCTCTCATGGACATAAGTGTGCGTGTGTGTGTGTGTGTGAGAGAGAGAGAGAGAGAGACGATACTTCACTGCTGCCGAACGCCACCAAACTTCCACACTAAAACCTAAGCTCACGCACCACTCATCTTTATCCATACTTTCAGATAGACTTCGATACATCAGTTTAATAATCATCATTTCTTCACTTTTATCTCCTCTTTTAGAACTGCTTGCCATCTGGTTTCTAACCCTTCCGCCTTCCTCTATTCTCCCTTTTCCACACAATCATTTTCCTTTTTACTCTCTCCCTATATTTCTTTTTCTTTCTTTCTTTTCTTCTAATGAAGTACTGGCACTAAAATGTATATATATTTCATCTCTGTTTACATATATATATATATATATATATATATTCTTTTATTCTTTTATTTGTTTCACTCATTTGAGTGCGGTCATGCTGGAGCACCACTTTTAGTCGAAGGAATCGACCCATGTGCTCATTCTTTGTAAGTCTGGTACTTATTGTATCGGTTCTTTTGCCGAACCGCTAATTTACGGGGATGTAAACACACCAACATCGGTTGATATGCAATGATGGTGGAGGGCATATCCGTGAGACGGTACTTCCTTGAGACTTTGGACATGTCGGTCAGACGGCATTTCCGTGCCTGTCGGTGATACGGCATTTCCTTACCGCTGTGTCACATCAAGGATGACCAGTCCACCTTCAGGGTCCACATAGAATGTACTTGTCTGCAGAGCTAAGCCTTTACGGACAAGTACTACTACGCCCCCATGACCACAATACAAAAAAACGTGTATAATTTTCTTTTTTTCCTGTAGACAATATTTCAAATCCTACCCCCACCGGGGGCGGGGTGAGGTGATAGAGTCTATACAGGCTTATCAACATTTAAGAACGTTTACAATGCACAAATGTATCGCTTCCACAAAAGTGAAAGCCTATAATCAGTTTTCCTCTAAATGAGGACAGTAGTTCAATATCTAACCCCACTGGGCGGTGTGTAACGATAAAACGACAAGAAAATGTTCAATGGTTTAAAAATACAAGAGGAAACCTACAATAAATCTCCTCTAAACGAGGACAGTAGTTCCACTTCCACCCCCATCCCCGCTTGGGGACGTGGCGCAACAAAAAAAAAGCCTATGACGGCTTGATAAGGTTCAATTTGTCCAACAAGAAAAGTAAAATTTTCAGAGTATTTTTTAAAAATATTCCTTACCTTCCGCCCCGAGAGGCGTCACAAATGTAAAACAGTCCAACAAGTGTACAATCCAATAATGAAGACAGTTCACCATCGGTAATCCAATGAACGGACAAACACGACTGACTTACAGTACAACAAACACAAAAACGGAAGCAATCCACAAAACAGAAGTGAGTCACTTGGTTAGCAAGCTACTTTCCACACAGCCACTATATATATATAAATAATACAAAGAATATATATGCATGTATACACACATATATGTACATACTTGCATCTACATGTGTATATAGATGCATATTCGGGTACAGGACGTTAGAAAAATGAACTACAGACAACGGAACGAACACATGGGAAAACAAATAGCCACTTGGATTAATTCTTCATCAGTTGCCTCTATTCTAAACTAGGCGTTTCGAAAGTAAGGCAGGACGCACTCTTAGAATAGTTTCTTCCTGAGTAGTGGATCAACCCACTAAATAGAGAATTCCAAGGTAGCAAACACAAACCAAGACAGGAAAAAATGGACAGTGAAAACAACATCCCGTTATTACATGTAGCTTTGTAGCTTTTGTTGAATTCACATTGACAATGTCAGCTACTTCTTTTAACAGCAACGATTTCAATAACAATTTTCAGGTGTATATTTTATGAATTTTCTCAAGTTGCTTGATACTTCTTCTTGCCAAGATTGTCGTATTCTCATGGCGGTAAAATAACGATAACTCTACAACATTAAAAAGATATGTCTTTGATAACCATGTAACATATTTACGTTGCTAACTTTTGCCTCCTTTTCAATATAGGCAAACTGAAAAAGATATATGAATAAATGAATAAGTAAACAGATATAAAAATAACTTTCATATAGATC
>NC_068996.1:45058102-45059853 GCF_001194135.2 Octopus bimaculoides | reverse complement strand
GAAAAAGTAGTTCCTTCCAGCTTAGTAAACGATTATCGTATTTGTTGTCGGAAGTATTTTTATTGTTTGTCCGTTGAAAATTAATCAATACAATCTTGATTTGAAATCCATTTACCAGATAGAGTACTCTATCACGGTCCATACTGGACTCAGAGCCTCCATACTGAGGTCAACGCTCGGCAAACTTTGCTTGAAGGAGGCACTTCACATATTAAAGCACAACTTTCCAGCTCTACTAAATAAACATAATGAGGCACTAAACACATGTAATCACCGCTTTCTCCACACATTCAAATTCTACCACAAATCCAAATGCCAAAATAACCATACAGTATATTTCCACAATACACCTTAGGTAATCCCTATGACCTTATAAATCTATATTTTAACTTCTAACCCCTATCTAACTCATCCCTCATACTCATACTTGAATTTCACAACCATCTAATTATATTCGCGCGTGTGTGGATCCGTGCATGTGTCCGTATATTTTTATATGCGTGCGTGAGCGCGCATAGGTATGTGCGTGTGTATGTGTGAATGTATGTATATATACACGCATGTACAGGGGAAATATGACATGCAGATGCACATATGTGTGGGTATACACGCATCCATATTGTATTTGTGTTTGTCCACAACCACCGCTTGGCAACAGGTGTTGGTGTATTTCTATGCGCAAAAATAAAACTATAAAATGACGACAATTTACCTATCTCACCCTGTATATGTGTTTGTGTGTGTGTGTGTGTTGAAAAAGCCGTCAGAATTATGGAAAAAATATTTTTATTTCTTCATTATTAATAGCACTTTCGTTCGTTTCTCGAACTCGTCAAATAAAATTTTGAGAATGTACAAACAGCTTGTTCATTTATATAAAGCAGAAGTGTTTTTTTTTCGGGGGGTGGGGTGTTTAGGTGAGAACGTTGTTTTTGTCTTTTTTGGGTAAAGTTCCATTGACAATGGAGATATGTATATAGAAATATAGGTAGATAGATAGGCTGATAGGTAGAACGATGGATAGGTAGGTAGGTAGGTAGTTGGGTAGGTAGGCAGATAGATAGATAGATAGATAGATAGATAGATAGATAGATAGATAGATAGATAGATCCCTCTCTACCTATCTATCCATCTTTCTATCTATCAGCCTATCTACCTACTTACATTTCTTTCTACCCATCTCCATTGTCTATGGAACCTCACCCCAAAAAACAGCGTTCTCTTCTTCAAAACAAAACCCCTCAGAAAACAGTCTTATGTAAATGAACAAGGTGCTTGTACATTTACAACATTTTATTTGACAAGTTCGAGAAACAAACGATAGCGCTAATAATAATGAAGAAATAAAAAGATTTTTATCCACAATCCACAATTCTGGCGATATTTTTTCTCCGTATTCCATGTCTGTAAATCACACTTAACACTCTATACATACATACGTACTTACATACATACTTACATACATACATACATACATACATACAAACATACATACATACATACTTAGATACATACATACATACTTACATACATACTTACATACATACATACATACATACATACACACATACATACATACATACATACATACGTACATACATACATACATACATACATACATACATACAAACATACATACATACACACATACATACATACATGCAGACATAAATACATACATACATACATACATACATACATACTTACATACATACTTACATACATATATACATACATACATACATATATAC
>NC_068996.1:45055321-45057893 GCF_001194135.2 Octopus bimaculoides | reverse complement strand
TATATATATATATATATACATATATATGTATACATATATATATATATACATATATATACATATGTGTGTGTGTGTATATGTGTGTGTGTGTGTGTGTGTGTGTGTGTGTGTTTGTGTGTGTATATATGCGTAATTAAGAGACTTAATGATAATGGCGTCAATGATGTTCGTTATTATGAGCATGAACATTATCAGAATAACGATGATGCTTCTAAAGAGCATGATAATGAAGATGATGCGCTGAGAAAAACTCCCAGCAGTTCAGTTATCACGTGATGTTCTTCACCCTTTCTATCTAACACAGTCTCTTTCTTTTTCTGCACACAAACACATAGACACATACCCACAAACTATCTCTCACTCTCTCTCTCTCTCTCTCTCTCTCTCTCTCTCTCTCTCTCTCTCTCTCTCTCTCTCTCTCTCTCTCTTTCTCTCTCTCATACACATACATACACACACACATACATTCGCATTCGCACACATACTTTTGCTATTACACGCACGCTAAAACACGCACATATAACTACCACGAACATAGTGAATCTAACAGTGATCATAAATACGAAGAAAACGAAGATACCATATTGATCATCATGTTGCTGGTCCTTACGTTGTTGATGTTGGAGTTTCAACTGACATAGATAGCATGGTGGAGAAAGTATTACAAGTTCCTAATACCATCACAATCAACAGACTTATCTTGATTAATATTTTTAGTTATTTATATATTTGTATGTTTGTTAATTATTGCTTGATGCCAAAATATTGACAAGAATCTGAAACCAAAATTCTCCTATTGTGCTGCATAGAACTTTCAACTATTTACTGATTGTATCTATTCAGCAATAACAACTGTACGATTTGTCTATCAAAAGATAGACTTCTGACTTCACCAATCAATATGCCTGCAATATCTGTGCGCCGTGTCTATCCAGTCAAACACTGTACATAGCATAATACAGTGAGCCCGAGATATAATATAGCACATAATTGACATCAATATTCGTTTCTCAATCTATTCTTGCACATGTAATATATCTTTTGTACGCTTATAGAATATATTTGTCATAGACAGTGTTTTTTACTGTTGTACGCTATCTGCATTTCATAAACTCATGTTTACATCACGATATAGCTGCGTCTTGAGAATATCATAATTGTCTGTATATGTGTATGCGTGTACAAGTACGAAAATGCTTACATAGATGAGTGTGTGTATGTGTGTGTGGGGGTCTGAGTCAACCCTTACGTGTGTATGTGTGTGTGTGAGAGAGAGTGTGTGTGTGTGTGTGTGTGTGTGTGTGTGTGTGTGTGTGTGTGTGTGTGTGTGTGTGTGTGTGTGTGTGTGTGTGTGTGTGTGTGTGTGTGTGTGTGTGTGTGTGTATTCCTTTACGGTGCTTTATTTCGCTGGGAAATAATATTGTATTGTAATAATATAAGATATATACATACATATGAGGTTAAGGGGAAGGCCACACTGCTGCTAAAATCTATGACACACACACAAACATACCCACACACATACACATACACACACACAAACATACCCACACACATACACATACACACACACAAACATACCCACACACATACACATACATGCGCACATAATGATACACATCTGAGAAGAACGAAATGGAGTAGGTGGAACAAGAACATACACGAGAATAAAAAAGTGTCACCGAAGAGGTCACGGATGTATAAAGAAAAAAATTCCGGACAATGGACATGAGTTAAGATAATAAAATAAAAACAGTAATAAACGAGGGAAGAAAAAATATATATATAGTCTGTGTGTTTATTTGGCAAAAACCAAAAATGCCTTTTCTATCTCTCTATCTATCTATCTATCTATCTATCTATCTATCTATCTATCTATCTATCTATCTATCTATTTATCTATCTATCTATCTATCTATAGCGAGAGATAGTGTGCATGGGTATGTATGTATGTATGTATGTATGTATGTATGTATGTATGTATGTATGAATGTATGTATGTATAATCCATTCTTAAAGTTTGTAATTAAATATTTTGTTCCTTGAAGTTTATTAAATGAGTCTTTCATTGAAATTATGTTCAAGCAAATCACAAGAAGCGAAACTCGAAGTTTTAATTTATACAATATGTACAATGAAATTCAGTTTATCGCAAAAATTCAGTGCCTCCGTCAGTAAATGATTGTTGTAATGTGTAACTTTAGAAATTGCTAAGCCTAACACTAATATGCATGCATAATAAACATAAGCCATGCTACTCCAGACTGAAGACGTGTGATGACTCAGAAACTAGTCTCTGGATGTTGGCTTAGCTGGGTGGGGGTACTTATCTCCCTCTTGTATACATAAGGAAACAGGAATGTGTTAAGGCCGACGGAAAGTGGTGCTGCTTCTTAGGGCTAAATAGCAGTAGTATTATTCATTATTCCCTTTATTGGACTGTCACATTAAGTTCACAGCATACATCTACTTCACACACACATACATATATATATATACATATATATATATATACATATATATATATACATATATATATATATATATATATATATATATATATATATATATA
>NC_068996.1:45051238-45054453 GCF_001194135.2 Octopus bimaculoides | reverse complement strand
TATATATATATATATATATATATATATGCAATATTTATTTTGGCAATCTCTGTCAATCCTCTTAATACATAAAGAAGTGATAGTGTTCCGTATTCATATATGTTTTATAACTTTCATGACATCTAAGATTTATATCTATAAAATCAACATTTGCAGATTATATCGCTGTCGTTATTAGTTTAGACATTGTTTTGTTATCTAGTCAGTATCTACATCCATTCTATAAAAATTATACATTGCATTAATCAAGTCAACATCGGCAGACAGTGTATATCTGCTCGCAATTCATAAACTTTGGTGTTTAGTTAACATTTCTACCTTGTCTCTTTCCAGTCATCTTTCGACTCCGTCTGTCTAGTTGGCAAGACCACTTCTATGACTACTATTGTGAAATTCTATAGCTCGATTCTCATTAAACATTCTAACCTCCAGCATTAAACAAAACAAGTAAACAAGCGATGAAGGAGAAGAAAAAGCAATAAAAAAATAATACAGAGAACATGTAAGACAGTAAATTTATTCCAATATTTCTTTGGAATTATTCAATGGCGTGTGCCTAAATTATTCCAGGCCTAACTGATGGAAGCAATGCAAATTTGAAATCTAGCTTCACATTAACTATAATTAGATTTCCTATCTTTTATATTTTTTTGTTTGTTTGCCTGCTTTGTTAGTAGGATGGCTGGTTGACTAGCTGCTTAATCAATCGTCGTCTGATGATTGGGTGGACTGTCGACAAAGCCTTGGATGATTTAACTTGTCTTGAAGCAAGTATTGGTTTCTTATACACGCACAAGACCAATTTCCTTAGAAAAGGATTGACTACATAACTGGTGATTATTTTATCGACCCCAGAGAGTTAAAAGTTGAAATGAAACAAAAGTAAGCTATTGCAAGGCTGTCATAAAATTTCCATAAACACATCACATGACAGGATTATAAATATTATATGTTAAAATACATTAAAATCATAGATAGGAAATACATTTTGCTGTGGCTTATGTTAAAAGTTTGTTTGTCTTTTTTGCTGCCATTGTTTTTATTGTTGTTGTTAATATTGTTGCTCTTGTTGTTGTTGCTAATGATGTTTCACAACAGCAACAAAAAGATCAAAAACTAAACTACAATATCATAATAAACAGCTATCTTAAAAGTAATAACTTCAAATAATGGTAGAATCGGTAACGCGTCGGACAAAACGTCCTGTTACATTATATAACTTCTCTTTACTATCTCAATATAAATTACTTGACTCCTGTGAAAGTTGAATGTTCTCCTTCATAATTCCGGGGTCGATAAACAAAATATATATACCAGGCAAGTACTTGGGGGAAATATAATTGATCGTTCCCTCTTTTCAAATTTATTAGTTTAGTGCCTAACTTATAAATCAATAATAACGAGTAATAACAATAATGGTTGCGGCATAAAAGCAGGAATAAACCGTCAACAAAACGAATTACTATATAAATACTCAATAAAATAGCTTCGGCACTAGCATTACACAGAACTCAAGGTGTCTGTAGCAGGAACAGCACACTAAGTCTATATGATCCTACAATATTATCAACGAAAAATATATACGATGGCAACGCTAAAAATTATAGTAACCAACAATAAAATATTAAAAGATGAGATCAACAAATAAAATATATAAAAAAAAATTACTACCATAAAACAATACTATGATAGACAGACATATATATATATATATATATATCCACATATGTATGTATATGTATATATATGTGTGTATGTGTGTGTACGTGTGTTTAGATAGATAGATAGATAGATAGATAGATAGATAGATAGATAGATAGATAGATAGATAGATAGATAGATACCAAATTTACATTAAAATATCTTGAAATACTAAAGAGTAAATTTATTGAGGGACATTTTCAGCGGGATGGACTACTCGACCTGAAGAAAATTCTAAGTGGGCCCCACCTGCAAGGTCATGCACTGTTTATTTATCTTGATATGAGATCACCTTGTCGCGCACATATGTTTGTGATGCATGTGCCTGTTATACCCTTATCAGACGAGTAGTCATGATGGGTATATTGGGCTTTCTATATTTTACCCCAGTGTCACTTTGATGGCATGCACTGCTCTCTCACTCAATAATAATAATAATGATGATGACAATGATAATAACAACAATAATAATAATCCTTTCTACTAAATGCACAAGGCCTGATATTTATGGGGATGGGAATAGTCGATTACATCAACCCCATTCATTGGTACTGAATTTATCGACCCCGAAAGGATGAAAGGCAAAGTGGACCTTGGCGGAATTTGAACTCAGAACGTAGTGACAGGCGAAATACCGCTCAGCATTTCATCCGGCGAAATAACTAAATAACTGTAGGCTGGTAAATTAACATAGGGAAAAAGAAAAGCGGCCACCTGACGCGTTTGATGAGTATCCGTTATCGTCCATGAAATAACAAAATGAGAAAATTGCAAACGACCAATAAAAGTGTTGTAGGATACATTCATAAGGAATACATTAATTCAGTAAAATGTTATTATATTTTGCTTCATACAAGTAATGCACTGTAAGTGTTCGTTGAAATGGTCGATTAGCAACACCGTGAGTACAAATGAAGTAGTCAACTGACAGATACTATCCTTCATACACACAATTAAAAGATACGCATATATACAGAGAGAAATTCACAAAGAGCATTTGAGGTATTATTTAAAGAACAGGAGCGAATCCTTAGGTTGAAATTCATACATTGAAAGTACGATAGATTAAGAAAGCAATTCTGTTTAGAAAATGAGTTTTGAAAATACAGTTTAAGAATATGCAAATCTTGAAGACAGGGAAAAAACAATACTATGGTATGAGATAGAGAACAATAATATGAAGACTAGAACAGCAATAGGATAACTAGAAAAAACAAAACTCTATGAGTAACGAATGCTAATGAATTAAACAGACAGATAAACAGACTAATCAACGATGAGAAGTAATGCTACACTAATGCTATAAATAAACATCAGTAAAGGACTGGGTACAGTACGTAGTAAGAGATTTGCTCCCCAACCACGTTGTTCTTTGTTCAGTCCTATGCGGGACTCTCTCGGTGAGTGTCTTGTATTTTAACCTCGGGTCGATCACAGCCTTGTAAGTGAATTTGATAGCCGGAAACTGAAATAAGCCCATCTTATATATATATTGTGTATATATATATATATAT
>NC_068996.1:45042758-45051012 GCF_001194135.2 Octopus bimaculoides | reverse complement strand
ATATATATATATATATATAGATATAGATATATATACTTGTGTCTTTGTGTCTGCATTTTCCCCTCACCACTTCTTGACAACCAGTGTTGGTGTGTTTAGATCCTCGTAATGTAGCTGTTTGGCAGAAGCGACTGATAGAATAACTTCCAGGCTTTGCAAAATTAAATACTGGAGGTGATTTATTCCACTAAAATTTCTTCAATGTGGTGCTCCAGCCTGGTCGCAGTCTAATGACTGAAACAAGTAGAAAGTGCGTATCTTACTTACAATTAAGCATATTTCCATGCAAAATATATGATAGTAAGGTAGCTGTTTTACCTTTAAGTAGTAGTAATAATAGATTCTATCGACTAACGTTAAGTATATTAACAAGTAAAATATCCGTATTTAAAATGTACCAACAAAAATATGACACGAAATATATGTATCAGATAGCAGTACAGATAAGTATGAACTATCTGCAACTGGAAAAACTATTATGAAACATCTACTGTAGTGCTGAAAAAATATTTAATAAAGAAAATGGTTATAATTAATGTAAATATAGAACAAGACAAAGAAAATGTTTCTCACGTGAAAGAAACTAATAGAGGTTGTGATATGAAGGAGGAAATAAAGACAGAAATAATCAACAATAATTTAATTAATTAATTGAACTAAATTGCAAACTATGACGAAAAAATATCCGAGATATTCAAAAGAAGAAATATCGTCTCTACATGAACTATATGTTTCATGATGGAAGAAGTAAAAAGTGGATAGTGAAAATATTCAGAGGGTATTGAAAAACATAGTATTCACAGCTGAAGAGAAGGATATTTAGCATACGACAAAATCCTTCCCACTGTGTAATACCAAATTAATAATGAAGGTATTACTTGTAGCACCAGCATGTTAAAGATAGCAGTCAAAACGACTCAAAACCAAAGTTTTCACTTCTACACAAGGCCGAAATCGTGCCACAGAAGAAAAGAATTTGAACTCAAAAACTAACGACATGTGAAATACCGCTAAGCATTTCGCCCGGCGAAATAACTGTAAATAACTTTAGACTGGTAAATGACCAATCTTAGGAAACAAATATACAATACATACATACAAACATCCATACATACATACATACATACATATATACATACATACATACATACGGATGTTAACATACAGCTGAAGATCAGTGAAAAAGAGAACACCTATGCTGAACTAATGAGAAATCTGCAGTTACTCTATCCAGATTACAATTTCAGGTTTATACCTCTAATCACTGGGGCCCTGGGATATGTAACACACTGCCTAAATACCAATCTTGAGAAATTAGCCTTCTCATAACCAGAACGGAGAAACGTAATTCGAAGATTACAGATCTAATCCATCAATGGAATAGTAAATATCTGTAAAACTTTCCTGAAGTTTATCATTTACATATGCATGAGCAAGTCTAGATATGCAACTATATGCATACGAATATTTACATAAAACATACAAATAAGAATACATATAAAATATACAAATCTGCTCATACATACATACATTCATTCATGAATATTGTATGCATGAATGTATGCATACATACATACATACATACATACGTACGTACACACATATACATACATATATATACACATGTATATACGTATAAACATACATACATGCGTGTATATGTATGCATATATATATATATATATATATATATATATATATATATACGAATATATATCATATTACATCACATGTTATATATACATGTCCATCTGTATACAAATAGATAGACAGACAGACAGACAGACAGATAAATAGACAGACAGACAGATAGATAGATAGATAGATAGATAGATAGATAGATAGATAGATAGATAGATAGATACATTGCATGTAAAACTGGATATTCCATTTACAGAAAAGTACCTCAGCATTAATTAAGAATTGTTAACTGAAAGTTTTAAATCGTACACCAGAAAGAGGCTTAGAGAGCAAGGAAATGACCAAACTCATGCAGTATATACGTAAACACGTACGCAGGTATATAAATGCATACAAGCACTGCATATATATATACATACGAATGCACAAATGTACAGCGTGACCAGGGCTGTGCGCCAAATATTGTTGTGTGCATTAGAAAGAACAATGTCGCATCATAATCGACTTGCTTATTCCTGCGGATGATAATGCGCCCCCAGATGCATTTCCCATAATAATAGCAGCCTTGAGAGCGATGAAAATGAATATGACAAATACATAATCCAAACCTCCAAGATGAATACATTAATACAACATACATAATAGAGCAAGGACTATTAGGCATTCCACACATTAAATAGAGCACTGTCAGTACAATGGGAAGACATATAAACAAAAGCAAAGTATTGAATGCACCCAAGGCACACAGAGATATGCTTTATTGTACTCTGAGTGCACGTTATAACAAATATGACAAGTGATTTAATAGCCACGTCTATAACTAAGAATATTCACTATGTTCCATTCCATTGCGTTCTAACGTTAACGATTGATTTGTAATTTAACCTCGGGTGACCAGTGCTTTGTGAATATAATTAATTATTTGTTGGTAACCATGGAACCACGTTCCGTGTACCTGTGTGTTTATATATGTGTGCATATGTGTGTTTGTATGAGTGCGTGTGTGTGTTCGTATGTGTGTATGTGTATGTGTATGTATACATACACACCACATACAAACACACATATATTTACATATACAGGGGTTAGACAAAATAACGGAAACACCTTAAAACTTCAAACAAATTTATTCTAATATGGGGTACGACCGTCTTTGGCACTAATTATAGCTTGAATTCTACGAGGTGTGGACTCCGTACAAAGTTTGAATTGTTTCCAAAGGAATTTTTGTCCATTCTTCAACTAAAAACAGTCTCCACTTCTTGTAGTGATGATGGTGGAGGATATCGACTCCTTACTTGTTTTTCTAAAATGCACAATAAATGTTCAATGATATAGAGATCTGGGGACTGTGGTGACCAGATAAGATGTTCAACTTCACTAGAATGAATGTTCCTTGTGCCATTCAGTAAAAACTTTAGCTGTGTGAATTGGTGCATTATCATCCTGAAAGATTGCGTTTCCCTCTGGAAACAGTTCTGCAACCATAGAATGAATTTGATCATATAAAATGCTTAAATAGTCTGGACTAATAATTCTGCCATGAAGAGAAACCATTGGGCTGGTGGATTTCCAAGATATAGCCCCCCCCCCCAATCGTCACAGATCCTCTTCTATGTTTAACAGTTGGAAGAAGGCAGTGTGGGTCAAATGCTTCTTTTGGTAGTCTCCACATATATACTCGGCCAGTGGTCGGAAATAAGGTAAAGGATGACTCGTCCTAGAAAATAACATTTTTCCACTGCTCTAGGGACCAAGTAGTCGTTTTCTTATTGCAGCCCTCCCGTAAAATCCGGCTTTGTGAAGCTTCTGGCGAACAATTCTTATTGAAACTGGGTTCTCGCTGTGGTCATTAAGCTCTACAGAAATTTTGTGAGCTATTCTTTTGTGATCCTTTCTAACAATTCGCGTAAGAGTCCGACGGTCCCTATCTGAAAGTTTTGGTTTTCTTCCGGAGTTTTGTCTCGACGAGGAGGTTTTTCCCTCATTTTCAAAGGCTGTCATTACTTTTCAGACAGCACTTCTTGATATACCAAACATTTCGGCTTTTTTCGTTATGTGCCAATCAAGCATCGAAAATTTGACCTCTTTGAAAGTCCGATAGATCTGTCATTTTAATGAATTTTAATTACCTTTATTTGATGAAATCTGAAAAGAAACAGCAATTCTAGCAAAACAAATTAAGTAACACAAATAATAAATCAAAAAAGCATAAAAATAAACAAGCTTTTGACGGTTTTATAGATATTTCAAAACTATGATGCTATGATGCTAGGTGTTTCCATTATTTTGTCCAACCCTGTATGTGTTTGTATATGTCTATACATATATGTATGTATGTATTATGTATGTATGCATGCATGCGTGCATGCGTGCATGTGTGTGTGTATGTATGTATATATGTATGTATGTATGTATGCATGCATGTATGTATGTATGTATGTATAATCTGTGAGTGTGTATTTGTTATGCTGGTATAAAATATTGCGTCATATTGTTTCAAAATATAAACTGTCCCCTTTGACAAATAGAAACCATACAATACGTTTTAAACTGAAATAAGGGACATTGATCTGATCGACTAAAACGTCTTGGAGCATGTACTCCAGCATGACCGCACTCAAATACCTAAAGCAGTTTAGAATAATAAAATAATAAAATACTTCATATTATTGATATGATTCTGATAATGTCGTTCTTCGAGATTAATGCGATGTAGAAATGAGGAGAAAAGGTAGTAAGGTTTATGCTGATGGTGATATGGTAATTTTTCTCCTTTAAATGTTAGATCGATTTAGTTTTTGTTGTATTTTGCTTTGTTTTTGTTTTCGAAAAGGGGTTATGGGAAATCGAAGCAATGGTACCATACTACTAGTACTTATTTCATCGATTCTAAGGAAACTATATGTGACGTTGCTTTTGGCATGTCTCGAAAACTAAATCCGATCATTGAGAGACGAAACGTAATACAAGATATTTAAATCAAACTTTATCTCTCTCTAAGATAACAGCATTAGAAATAACAACAGGAATTCAATGAAATAAGATAAAATGAAAAACACAACGAAAATTTTATGTGAAAATATATTTTCCGCATGTTTGAATCGATAGCTAAGGAAGGTCAGCCATATTTGTTTTAATATGTAAATTTATGTTGAATATGAATGTGACCTGATTCTTTCAATAACGGCGGATTTAAAGAATTACTGTCAGAATTTTAATGACTTCTCCAGAAAATGAGTTAAAGATGAACACGTCTAGATAAACGAAAAAGAAATATTGAATATAAAATACTTCTGAATAATTAAATTAGTATGCTTGTTTTGTATGAAAATACTTCGTATATTTATGCAGTTATGAAGATTCATCTATGATATTTTATTGAAATCAGAAAATTCATAAAACGTTAACTTCAGTTCCATGCCTCCGATCTCCAGGTGATAATAATGAATAGAATATAAGACGGATGCTTCATAGCGATACAATGTAAATAATTCTAGGAGTTTTAATGAAATAATATTAAGGCAAAACTCTTTTTATGGCCACGAAGGCAACGTTGTACAGATAATAAATATATTAATATGAATAAATATGTGAAAGAAAGGGAAGAAATAGATTTCTGTCGATTGTAGATGAGAAGAAAAGAGAAAAATAGGAAAAGATATGAAAGATTATTTTTCGATATGTATTTTGAAGAATTAAAGTTGTAATAATATAGAGTCGTAAATAGAAGCAGTAATAAAAGATCATATGTAAATACATGACAGTTAGCAGGACCACTCATGTAGAATTAGAAACACTGACAATTGCGGGAAACAAGTAATTTTCCCAAAGAACTGATGACAAGATGATGTAAAATGCGATTACACGGTTTGGTTAAGAAGCGCAGGAAACATAACTCACAAGTGTGAAATACATAAATTAAGACTTTGCACATGGTAAACTGAGTAAAGTAGAACACAAGTAGGAATATTGTGGTTAAAAGAACATTTTTCGCTCAGGAGGTCAAAGAAGCAAATGGTAGAGAAAAGGACTTGGAACAAAATTACAAAGAAAATATTTAGAAGTGTGCGTGTCTGCAAGAGCTAATCCTAATCTTTCATTTAAGGCTAACAAGACTTAAAATTAAATAAGACATTTCTCAGTTAGACACAGTTTACCGTGTAAGTAAGCTTGCATGTGTTTGCTTCCGTGTTTGTTTTGTTTTCATATACATGCTTTACATGCCACGGACAGCAACTGAGACTTTTCGTGCATGCAGCGAACATGCCACGTTTCGTTTCGCTGCCGAGTCTTTTATGGTTAGCTTGGATGGAGGAAAAAAGAAACACTTCAAAGATCAACTGAATTTCACATTGGTGGAGAGCTGCATCGGTCAATCTAAGGAAGCTATAAGTCAAGTCATCTTCAAATTACAACCAAAATTCTTCAAAGAAAGGAACACACAAACAAACAAACAAACAAACAGCGCATTTCGCAATTTAATGTTTAAGGATTGTGTCTTTAGAAATAAACGTCCTTGCCTTTTGCTTGAAAGCCTATGAATAGACATTATTGAACAAAAGCTAATCAGTAATTACATAAATAAGAACAACAAGAATGACACTTGATTATACCAGTTTCATTGTTGGAATGACATTCAGGACATGAATATATACGCGCTGAGTACAATAAACAAAAGCGTTCATATACGCATAGCTATAATAGTTTCCCTGCAACTAAACATTTATATGTAAATTGCTATATGTAAATATACTATTCATTTTTGCTGGTGTATCGTTTAATGCCACAATATTTTTTTTATAATATTTACGCCTTATTTTTGTCTGCCTTGAAATTATTATTGATTTTTATGGAGGATGGGCTCTCTGCTAAATGAACTCATTTATCGTTGACATATATGCATGAATTTACGTGTATGCATATACATACACACTGATGTTCTTATCTGAACACAGGCAAGCATAACATATGGATATACACACATAGAAACACACTTTCATGAAAATATAATCTTCAGAAGAGACATCAACAGTTCAATAAAAATACAAGAAATTTTAATAGCCTTTTCCAGAGATGTACCCATTTATTGTTATCATGTTCCAAAAGCTCATTGAGATACCGCATTCAAGGTATTTATATTTGTACAAATGTCTAAAATATTGTAATTTTTAGTTTTGATGTTATTTATTTACTTCGTATTCAATACATAAACATCAGTGTCTTTGGTTCAGGTTTGCATTCATTTATTTGCTGCACTTTTAACACTGCAAGCGACAAGGGAGTTTCTGCAACTTGGTATGGAAAAGATATCTCTAAGGATTCGTTCAGAAACCAGCGCGATATTTTGTTGCTTATTCTCAGCTGATATACATCTACAAAATCATTTTATATCTATATATATAATTTTGAGGAGAACTGCCATTATACAATTCAGACAATTATATACATATATTACATATTGTGAAATTTAATTAGGTATTACTAAATTGAATATTCCTGTACGTTTGGAATGATATATTCCCTAATATTATTATTATATATATATAAGCTACTAAGAGGAATCTTATAATCGAAGCATATCACAAAAAATACTAAACGATGTAACATTATATGCCGTCTCTCTTACCGTAAAACTCGACAGCAAAGTAAAAGAAGCTCAAAACTGTTACCAACAGTTTTTTTGTTTTTTTGTTTTTACCTATTATGATTTTGTCTTTGCCTAACAATGAAAACACATATAGTATTATGTTTGTAGGCCATGTGTTAAAGGGTAAAGACTCGCTTCGGTTATGAATGGCTATGGGATTGCACCTAGAAAGTTCCCCTCCAAAGCACGAATCTGGGCTCTGCTGATTTTGGAAGACCACCAGTTGCCCATGCATACTAGCCTCCCCTTTCCACACCACTGATGTTATCCAAGGGAAAGGCAAAGGTCGATGCAGCTTGGCACCAGTGATGTCGCAAATCATTTCTACAGCTGAGTGAACTGGAGAAAAGTGTCTTGTTCCGGGAATCGAACTCACTACCTCATGAGATAATCGTGAGCCTGACGCTCTAATTGACTGGGCCATGCACCTTCACTTAGACCATGCGTTATTTGGAACGTAATACGATGCACTGGGTTAAATATCAAATATATATTTGTTTATGCTTTGCAATCTACTATTTCAATTCAGTCATAGGATTGCAGCAATGTTAAGACACCACCATGAAGGGTTCTGGTCGGCTCCATCGATCGAACAACATATTCTTAAGCTGGGGACATGATATCTGGTTGTGGAATGACCATGTTACAAAGATGTGGACGAATAGCATTATTTTTGCAAGTTGCAGGTGGCCGAGTTCGATTTTGCCTTTCATCTTTTCAGAGTAGATAACAAGTAAGTACCCTTTGAACACTAGGGTTGATCTAATCGAGTCAACACCCCACCAACACCTCCGAACGTGCTAGCCTTGTGCCAAAATTTCAGACCATTATTTTCTAAGCGAGGTCGAAATAAAGACAAACATGTACACATTCACACTCACTAATATATGTATGTATGTATGTATGTATGTATGTATGTATGCATTATCTATGTATATATACATACATACATACATATATATA
>NC_068996.1:45039768-45042506 GCF_001194135.2 Octopus bimaculoides | reverse complement strand
TATATATATATATATATATTCTTTCATTGTTTTACTTGTTTCAGTCATTTGACTGCGGCCATGCTGTAGAAATTTTGCTGCTGCTGCTGCTGCTGCTGGATTCTTTGCGTCACCTACTGATGCACTAGTGTGTTTTTCTAGCATTATACCTATATACAAGATCTTTTCTCAAGACGAACACCGCATTATTGTGGCTTTCTTGCAATATATCAATGTTGCGTAAGATATAGACTGTTATTCCGAATTAATACTATTTCTGTTATATAGCATTATATCATTTTATTGTTATCAAAACTGCTTTTCCTGAAATATGACAAACTAGAAATCCAAAGATTTTGTCATTGTGTTGAAATCAAAAACTATTTTGTTAGGAAACGGATTCTCAAAGCAAAATAAAGATCTTCATAATAAATTGATGAAACTGAAGTTCTTTGTTCACGCTCCGTAACAATTTTTTCTTTTCTCTCCATAATACTACCTGCATTCAAGAAAATCGTAAAAAGCACTTTACACTAAGTTGCCAAAGTGTCTTCTTACGAGAATTTTGATTACAAATATAGTAATAGTAATATGAAGAAAATGGAGGAGATGACTTTCTCCATTAAATTTACCTCACCATCCATTTTTATTCTTCTATGCTTCGTCGTGCTTATCGACTGGAAAAGCTCCAGCTTTTCGATCATCTCTGATTCTCGTTATACTCATTTACATAAAATCTGAGTACCCACCTTCTATTGCGTCCTCTAAAATTTTAAATATGAAATTCTAATGGTGAAATGTTTTTTCTTATGATAAAGGATATGGAATCTAAATAGAATAGAATTAGTGCTTCCGCGGCCATCTTTACTATCAACATCTTTGTCCTCATCGCCACCGTCGTCATCATTATCAGTCAACATCATGCCGTCGCCGTTACCCTCGTCGTCTTTGTCATCGTCTTTGTCGACGTTGTTATCATCGCCAAACGTCCATCGGAAACCACCACCGCAACCACTACTTCCATCACCATCACCGTCATCAACATCATCGTCGTCATCAACACCATCGTCATCACCATCACCACCATCATCACCGTCACCACTGCCACTTGCTGCATGGGTTTTGTATTTAATAAACTTGAAGGAGCACTCCGTCGGTTACGACGACGAGTGTCCCAGCTGATCCAATCAATGGAACAGCTTGCTCGTGAAATTAACGTGAAAGTGGCTGAGCACTCCACAGACACGTGTACCCCTACCGTAGTTCTCAGTGAGATTCAGCTTGACACAGAGTGTGACAAGGCCAGCCCTTTGAAATACAAGCACTACTCATTTTTGCCAGCTCAGTGGACTGGTGCAACGTGAAATAAAGTATCTTGCCCAAGGACACAATGCGTCGCGGGGAATTGAACTCACGACCTTATGATCGGGAGCCGAATGCCCTAACCACTAAGCCATGCGCCTTCACTTTAATAAACGTAAGGACGAGAGGAACAAGAAACAATACACTTCAGTTATTTTATCTTCCACCACCAACGCCGTGGTTCTGATTACGAAATACCAAATATCCTTCGAGTCATTCTCTTACCGACGAAACAAGGGAAGGACACATTGGATAATGGAGTCATAGATACACAAGGACACCAGATACAGTGAGATCTGAAACCATGTTGATCTTCTGTCTGTTGGTTCAAAACTAACTTCAGTTAAACAATAATAACAACGTAAAATAAATACGTCTTAATGACCCGTACCATACATGTCTTTTAATATTTTTCTCTAACTAAGCAAAAGCTACAAGAGCAATAACAAAACAAGAACAACAACAAAATCAAAAGCAACAACAAAGACAAAAACATAATTGGCAAGTTATCTCACATCCTAAACTGCAGACGGATTTTCTATCCAATTGCCAAGAGGAATTCTATTAACTTTACAGAATACAAAACCTTCCTCTTCTAAATAAAGATGTAACTAAAATCAGGACCGCTGCTATCAAACAGCACATAATTTGCAATCATTGTTAGCTTCCAACTCCCAAGTTATTACCCGCAATCACACACACACACACACACACACACACACACAAACAGACAGAGAAGCTAACGCACAGGCACATAGGGAAAATATACCTCCAGGCACATCATAAAAAGCAAATATTGAAGCTTTTCTTGACACATTAGCTAACAAAGCCGCTGCTGCTAAATCTATCTTCCCTCTGTTAATTATAAACATTGCAACTCTCATCCGATGACAGCCCTCACCGTGTTTTTCAAAAGTATTCTCCCTGGTCGTATCTACCTCAAACAAATTCATATTAATGACCTCTCGTCATAGTTTTGACCATCTAATACAATGTGAGGAGGGACAGAATGAAGATTATATCTTGTCATTCAACTAAGTAAATATAACAATTTAACAATAACATATTACCGTACAGTTTTTAAAAACAGGGATTGTATCGTGTGAGCTTGTGCAAGGGTGAGTGTTCGTGTGTGTGTATATGTATGTGTATATATATATATATGTATATATACCGGAGTAAGCACATGAAATGTGCAACAAGGTGGAAAAAAGAGTACTCAAATACCAGAGGTAGAGTAATATGCTTTATTTAAAAGCAGCAGAAATATAACAAAAAAACCGTTACTCTGAGTTTCACGTTCCCGTTCATCGGACAGTTTCTAACAAAACTGTCCGATGAACGGGAACGTGAAACTCAGAGTAACGGTTTTTTTGTTATATTTCTGCTGCTTTTAA
>NC_068996.1:45032567-45038836 GCF_001194135.2 Octopus bimaculoides | reverse complement strand
TATATATATATATATATATATATATATATATATATATATGTATGTATACACATACATATATATAGATAAATGTGTGTATATATATATATGTGTGTGTGTGTATGTATGTATGTATGTATGTATGTATGTATGTATGTATACACATAGAAGTTGAGAGAAACACAGCGATATTAATGCGTGCCCGTGCCAGCTGACTGAAAAGTAATTGTATCGCCTGGAGTATTTCTTAAAGCACCAAAGCGTAAGAGAAACATAACTAAAACCGTATGAGTTCGTATGTGTGCGTGTGAGTATAATTAATTCAACGTATCATATACTTATATGAATGACTAAAATAAATTTGGCTGTTCAGAACGCATTTCCGAAGTTTGGACAACACAACCAGCTTTTGTTAAAGTCCTTTCAATCTTGAAGGGACATCTATTGAATGGTTTAGTGGTAGTGAAATAATCGGAAATTGACGAAAAATTAAGTGTCTCACCAATATATATATATATATATATATATATATATATATATATATATACATATATATATATATATATATATATATACATATATGTATATATAATCTGACATTGGTAGTGTAAAGTCTTATTCCATACTGAATCGTAAACCGTGAGAGAATTAACAGCGGAAGTCTTCTATTTCTCAACAAGAAAACAGCTGCGTTTTCAGATGACGTCGAAAGAGTTAAATTGTCTTTGCTCAGGATGCGGAGAATAAGAGTGCAAAGAAGATGACGGTATGCCAATTGTTGATCTTTCTAAATTAAACTAGAGATGACTGAACAGAATAGATAAGATGAGATAATTATAGAACAGAGTAAAAGGAATATTATAGTCATCAATCTTACCAAGTTTAAGTAATATACATTACTCACTCGGGAATCAGCTTTTGGAATTATTTGACGAATGAAGAAAGAAGAGAACTAACTTTTGTCATCGCAATAATTATATAAATTCTCCGCTGAACAGATCGTATTCGCAAACCCAATTTACTGAAAATATAGATTATTGCAGTGTAATAAAAACAGATATTTTCATTTTAATGGGATGTTTTCGGATTCTGTAAATATATTTTATTGACCCAGTGCTAACCTTTCCTTAATGTATACACAATCAAAATCGATGCGTACAGAGCTTCAAATAGAATTCGCTAGAATTATCTCAGAAAAATATCAATATGTATCTGTATGCGCATGCGCGAAGTAACGATATGGTACGAACGTTGGATGCAGTATAAGTATATAATGATAAAGTATCATAGCAGAATCATTATTGAATTTCATTATGTATTTACACATTGACTCACAGATAAAGGCGCACACAAACACACACACACACACACACACAAACACACACACAGACACACACACACATGCACACACACACCAATATAATTACAAACACGTATATACATGTATTCATATGTGTAGGTACTACTTAAACGTATACAAGTATGTGTCTGACTATGCACGTTTAGCGATATACACATACTTGTATAATCATACACGCACACATACAGACGTGCATAACTGTCAATAGAAATATTCATCAGCGTATATAGGCGCATCGCATGTATAGGAGTACTCCGTCGGTTACGACGACGAGGGTCCCAGCTGATACGATCAACGGAGCAACTTGCTCGTGAAGTTAACGTGCTAGTGGTTGAGTACTCCACAGACATGTGTACCCCTAACGTAGTTCTCAGGGAGATTCACCGTGACACAGAATGCCGCAAGACTATCCCGTTTGAAATACAGGTACTACTCATTTTTGCCAGGTGAGTGGACTGGAGCAACATGAAATAAAGGGTCTTGCTCAAGGAATTGAACTCACGAGCTTATGATCGTGAGCCGTAACCAGTAAGCCACGCGCCTTCACATCATCATCACACACACACACACACAGAGACACACACACACACACTCGGGGACACACACACACACACTCGGACACACACACACACACACACACACACACACACATATATATATATATAGAGAGAGAGAGAGAGAGAAAGAGAGAGAATATATGCATACATCTGTACGAATTAACATAAGCTGACATATACACTGAATGTGCCTGTTCGCGCGTGCGCGTGTGTGTGTTTGTTATGTGTGTGTGTATGTGTGTGTCTGTGTGTGTGTGTGCCTGTGTGTGTGTGTGTGTCTGTGTGTGCGTGTGTGTATGTGTGTTTGTCCATTGTATCGATTAAAGTGTGCTGCTCATAATCTTAATGCAGGTGATACACACAAGCACACACACGTACACACAAGCACATACACATACAAACACACAGACACAGACACATACAAGCATACACACACAGAGGCATAAACACACACACGCACAAACACAAGCATACACACACATATACAGTAGTCTAATATGTTTGCATGTGTGTTTGTGTATGTGTGTGTGTGTGTATGTGTGTGTGTTCGCCCGCGCTCGTGTATGTGCTTCTGTGTGTGTGTGTATGTGTGATTGTGTGTGTGGGTGTGCGTGCTCTTGTATTCGTGTGTGTGTGTGTCTATTGTATCGAATAAAGTGTGCTGCTCATTATCTTCAGGCAGGTGATACACACACAAGCACACACATATACACACACACAAGCACATACACATACAAACACACACACACACACACACACACGCAAGCACATACTCAGACGCATAAACACGCACACCCAAGCACACACACACACACGCACACGTACAGTAGTCTAATATATTTTGCACGTGTGTTTGTGTGTGAGTGAATGGGTTGCTTGATTAGTTATTGAATTGAGAAAGAGAGATAAAGGGAAAAATCAGGGGAAGTGGAAAACGAGACGGAATGAGAAAAAAGAAAGAAAGAAAGAAAGAAAGAAAGAAAGAAAGAAAGAAAGAAAGAAAGAAAGAAAGAAAGGAAGGAAGAAAGAAAGGAAGGAAGAAAGAAAGAAATAAAGTGAGAGAAAGTGTGTGTGTGTGAGAGAGAGAGAGAGAGAGAGAGGGGGTGCGCGGGAGAAAAGTAATAATTGAAACAAAATTAAATATTATTTAGTAGATCAAACCCTTATAATCTATGATCGATTTGTTTTACTGTGAACCTCGGCTAGTTCAATACAAATCTAAAGTGATAACACAGACATAACAAATGACATTAATAACAATAATTTTATCATTTCCAAATGTTCCAATTAAAATTTGATGAATGCTTATTAAATTTCTAATCACAAACACCTTGATTTAAATATAAATTTCTGCGTAAGAATTAATATTACAAATTAAATTTCTATATAAAGAAGAAAAAAAATGTTAAGACATGGGCGTGTAGTAAGAAGCATGCTTCCCGACCACATGGTTCCGAGTTCAGTCCCAATGCGTAACACTTTGGGCAAAAGTCTTCTACTATACCCTGAGGCCGACCAAAACCTTGTGAGTGGGTTTGGTAGACGGAAACTGAAAGGAGCTCGTCGTGTCTTCTTCCACAAGTCTTGGTAGATTTATTTGGGATTTAGAGGACAGCAAAACAAGTTTTTTTTCTGCGGAGTGGGAAATAATAAGCAAGGTAATTGCTTACAAACCTGGAAACTCGTTTTGCTTTCTCTGTCTAGAAGAGTTGTATTTAATATTATTTTCTAAAAGACGTCTTTTAAGTGCTAAGATATAAATGGGATTTTCTTGTGTACATGCGCCAAAATGGATATTTAGGCACTAGTATTAGGTTTATAGTAATCATTGGTAATTGCTTATATATCAAAGATATTTATATACTTAAATAGATCAACATTTCTAGTATAATGCAGTTTTTCAGGTATAATACATTAAATAAGTATAATATACTAATTAGATATCGTAAATGTAAGCTAAATCTAATATAAGTGACAATGTATATCTATTTTACTGTAAATTTGATTAAACATACTTCTCTGAAATATTTAGTTAAAATCTATATAGTAACCTATTAAACTAAACTTAAGATATAACATACAGTATTATCTTAAATTAATAACAAGTTTTGTGTACTTAGTTATAATAACAATTTTCTATATATAATATCTAATAATATGTAGGTTCTGCTTTCACTTACGTAATGAATATTGACCGTATATCTACGCAAATATTGATGACGTAACAATTTTAGATGGAATGAAATGGAATTGATATAATAGATTTTTATTAATCTTCAGTATTGTTAACAAACATATGCTCAACTACATCATATATATAGCTAACGTCTCCTTCAAATTTCATCTTACCATTCCTCCCCACTCACTCGTTTTCATCTCTCTTTCTCTTTCTCTCTATAATAAGTATATCTTCTTAACTACTATAACATCACTATATTTGCACGAGCACAAATATATTGAATGTGTTTATTTATGTACATATGATAGCAACTGTTCTTTTAAGGTAACGCTTGCATTCAAGAAAATATACGCATTCGAGTTTGTCGTAGGTTAACCTACATGTCGAAATGTAACTTCTTTTTGGAAATTCTCCCTGAGTAAATACCCTATTGACAGGTTTCAAATATGGGTTAGGGTTAGGGTTAGGGTTCGGGGATATTCAGCGTGACACAGTGTGATAAGGCTGACCCTTTGAATTTCCGGCACAGCAGAAACAGGAAGTAAGAGTGAGAGCAGGTTGTGGTGGTAGAGTACAGCAGGGTTCGCCACCATGCCCTGCCGGAGCCTCGTGGAGTTTTAGGTGTTTTCGCTCAATAAACACTCACAACGCCTGGTCTAGGAATCGAAACCGCGATCCTATGACCGCGAGTCCGCTACCCTAACCACTGGGCCATTGCGCCTCCACTTTCTCATTCGTACATAATAATAAATAGAGAGGATGAGACAGTTATTTAAAATAACGATCATATCGAGTGGTCAGCACGGAAAAAAAACCTTATAGGTAATTACTATTATTAAAATTATAATTAAAGGTATCAAAACGGATACCACCATGCAAGACATAGCAGTCAAAACTTGAGTCAGAACCCTCGTGTGTATATATATGTGTGTGTGTGTGTGTGTGTGTTTGTGTGTGTGTGTGTGTATACGAGGAAAGTCAGAAATTTTCCCCGCTTCAGTTTGTTGGCCGGCAAAGCATTGTATCTTGCTCTGTTAATCGTACTCTCGTTTTCCAGAGAAATCAGATCACTGATCTTTGTTTTTTGGTGCACATTGCTAGTGGAGCGGTCATGCTTACACTGTGAAGCCCCCCTCCCCCACCAAAAAAAAAAAAATGGCGCGGTCAGACTCAAACTTCGATCACGTGACCACAATCGTTCCGACTATAAGCTCGCACGCGCAGTTGGCAGTGTGATAATAATAAAGATGCGTTATGGTAAAAGTGCAGATAATTTTTGACTTCCACTCATACATATAATGTACGTATGGTTAAAATCCAAGCTGAGTCCTCTTGAAGCACATTTACCAATATTCTAATTCCGTATGTAGAAGTAATATCTATGTTTTATTTTATCTTATTTATTTATTTTGAGATACGCATAAAAGAGTTGAAAATTCTGAAAATATTGTTTAAAGTATATTTATCAAAACAAGAGGTTTGGGAAAAAAAAGTTTGTTATCGAATATTTGCCATTACACTTTCATTTGCTAAGAAGAGTTACAAAATTGTACAGGGGCTCAGGTAATACAAAATTTATATTTGGATGAAGCGTTTATTTATAGTTAGTAATCAGGAGTTGTATAGATAGTTGGAGGAGAGAATGAAGGGTAAATTTAGTTGTACAGAAAGGAGAGGGGGAGTTAGGGATTAAGGAATTAATGCATATATATATATACACCAATGTACGTAAAATGCTTTTGTCTTGTGTATTAGTAACAGTCTGAATTTAGGTATATGTGCGCGCGTGTGTGTGTGTGTGAAGGTGTATATATGTACATTGATGTATATGTGTATATCAATGTGCACGTGTTACTTCAATCTCTAGCTCTGTGTCACCTTTCTATACAACTAATTTGTTCTTTATTTCTCTCCCTCGACCTATCTATATGACTTTTGATGCCTTACTACATACAAACGCTACATCTAAATGTAAATTTTGGATTGGTTGTTTCTCTCTCTGAAGAATTTCTAATAGGGGATATCTTACATATTTATCTTACATGTACACCTTAGTAATTTTTATTAGTGAATGAAACATGTGTAATGGTGAATAAATAATACGCAATAAGTTTCACAAGCTCTTCTGCCGATATAAATACATACGTACACACACACACACACACACACACACGCACACGCACACACACACACA
>NC_068996.1:45031218-45032168 GCF_001194135.2 Octopus bimaculoides | reverse complement strand
ATATATATATATATATATATATATATATATACACGAACATAATTTTATACACACACATATATACATACAAAGGGATATACGTAAGTACACCATTCTCTTTGGAAACCAAATACAGTGAAATACTTCATACACACCATACTGAAAATAAACATATAAATAATAGTTTCTTACAGAAACTGAAAATTGAGTAAAGTTGTAATTTTCATTTGCATTTCTCCAGAGGGCGGCATTATCAGCTTAACAGCAGTAAAGTAATTCCGTAGACGCAAAAACAAAGAGAGATTTTATAAACATGAATATCCCGGGAGTGGGTGAGCTATTGTTTTAAATGTGATGAGATAACTGGTTCCAATTAATAATCGAAACTGGCTTTAGGTAGTCGAATAAAAATATGGCCGTGTGGTTAAGAGAGTTGAGTTGCAATCATGTGGTTTTCGATTTGATGCAGTCAGCAATATTCTATGTAGACGTTTTCTGGCATGACCCTTAGTTATGCAATTAACCGAATATGAAATTTAACACTAATGGAACTTGTGAATAAGAATTGGTACACGGGAAATTTGTAAGATCCAGACTTTCGTATGTAGAAAAGAATGTCTACTTATAGGCGGCGAGCTGGCAGAAACGTTAGCATGCGGGCGAAATGCTTAGCGGTATTTCGTCTGCCGTTACGTTCTGAGTTCAAATTCCGCCGAGGTCGACTTTGCCTTTCATCCTTTCAGGGTCGATAAATTAAGTACCAGTTACGCACTGGGGTCGGTATAATCGACTTAATCCGTTTGTCTGTCCTTGTTTGTCCCCTCTATATTTAGCCCCTTGTGGGCAATAAAGAAATAAGAAAGGAATGTGTATTTATATATAATGTTTCGCATGTATGTGTATGTTTATATATGTATAAGTGTATGTACTTAAGTACATGTGAAGGTGTGTGTGTGTTAGTGGTTAGAGTA
>NC_068996.1:45026381-45028881 GCF_001194135.2 Octopus bimaculoides | reverse complement strand
AAAGCATATTACGTTAATAGCTAAACATTTTCGGGGTCTTGTTAATATCGAAAGGTTTTTCTTTCCTTACGTTTCGTTTAAATTTTGCATGTTTAATGCAATTTTGGCGAAATTAATGAACCTATTTCTCAATGCTGGCTAATCAGTTAAATTTAACTCATAATATTCTGTATGAATATTATCTTTTCTCAGATCATATGCAAAGGAAAATTTGTTTCCTTACTTCCGTTTTAAATGGGGTTTTTCCAATATTACTTGTCTTCATAAAAGCAAACCTATTCCTTCACTTTCCACACAAAATATATAGCCTGCTCAACTCAGTCTACCATGTCAATAAATACTGTTTTTATTTAGAGGAGGTGCAGAAAAGTTCCAGGAAGATCAGTTACTTTTAGATTCACACACCTATTTTAGCGGCCCTTCAGGTTTTCTAAGCTCTGTGAAATAACTCCGAAGGTTAAGCCTTCAACTAGGCCCTCATAATACGCTTAGAGCTAGGAACTTTTCAGCAACCCTCGTACATTCATTAAACGTACAACCTCAGTATCACTCAGACTTTTCAGAACGTAATCAACATTTATGTACGACAATTTTCGTATAAATTCTCCATTTTCGTAACATGTTTACGACATAATGTGATTGTTTCACATGAAAACTCTGGCAAATATATGGCTCCGAGGATGCTATAGGACTTAGCTGTAACACTCAGCTCTGAATGCATGGATTCTCGTAAAAGAAATAGCTGTAAGGCAATAAAGATGATCACGTGGCTCCTATTCCCTTGACACGCATCAATTAATATATGTGATTTCTCATGCTTGTATACTTTCCTATACGTATATATATATATATATATATATATATATATATATATATATATATATGTACGTATATACGTAGGTATGTATGTATAGTATGCATGTATATATGTAGATGTGTGTCTGTTTTACTTCGGAATTTATTTATTTATTAATTTTTTCATTGAACCATTCAAACCAATCACCAACAAAGCGTCGAGGCTGTTTTGCATAAGACAAGAGAGCTTTTGGGTGTTTGTGGATAAATGAATTTGTTAGTTTATGCATAATGTATTTGTGTACGTGCGCGCGTGTATGTGTACGTGTGTGTACGTGTGTGTGTGAGTGTGTATGTATGTATGTGTGTGTACTTGCGCTTATATAATGTCAATGTACGTAAATTTAGCATGCGAGTGTGTATGCCTCATTACTAATTACATGTATTTGTCTGTGTATCGACATGCGTGTACATTTTATAAATACATTTTATAATATGTAATTGTATGTAAGTGTCGGTCAATGATCTGCAAATCGAGAAACTCTGGAATATTTTACAATATTTTACTAATTTTTCACTGCATCAGTAATCGATTACATTTAGAGAACGCGAACCAGTTTGCTTTGTTCTTTCTTGAGGAAACCCAGAATATCAAGGTTGTTACGTAAATTGATTGTAACATACCCTAATGCAATTATGATAATGGGTGAAAATGATAAGTTATAACCTGAATATTAGAACCGTAAGTTTCTCAATATTTCTCTATTGCTCTCTCTGGTCTTTTTTTCTAATTCCTGGCGAAACATTCACATCTGCCGGGTAGCTCATCTTTGCAACGATGCATGTCTTTTGGTCTCAAACCTCATAAAATGCGACCACTGGCGTATTGTGTGCATACTGGTTTTCTATTTTAATCGAATATCCCTTCACACTCCTTGTTCTTGTATGGCTTCAGTACGGCCATCAGAATAATCTTCCCTGTAGATAACTTTATACATGGTTTTAGTGATTATATCGAGTTTCATAGGAGGGTATTTTCTTGCAGACATTTTTGGAGATTTGATGAAGATTTGATGGGTAATATTTTTCAACGTTGGTGTGGCACAATCGACATTTCCTATCACAATATGCAGATTTAGAGATATAGTGATCTAGTATTCAGTAGCTATCTCCTTTTGAGAGATAAGCATATAGATAAACTGTGATGTACTTATTGCAGATACAGGAGAGGCTGTGGCACCTGTCAATGTCATTAAATTTTCTAACTTCCTGGTGGTATGATCGCTAACACTTACTTAAGTTATTGTTTAAGTAAATCAAATGATACTCATTCAGTAGTACATATTTATAAATCATTTTGATAGCAAGACCAGTTATAGATGTAGCAACGTCATTAGAATACATTAAAAATTCATTCCATTCTCTGCAAGCAAAGTATAATTTATGTACGTGTACATGTACACTTTTATATGCATGTATTGTGCATGTACAAACACACACACACACACGCGCGCGCACACACACGCACACACAGACACACACAGACACACACACACACACACACACGGATATATGCATGTGTGTGTATGTGTATATATATGTTGTTATATACATATATTCAGTAATCTTTAGACAAGCAACTAAAACTAGAAAGGTGACTGAAAACGTGCATACATTCATATAATCATATATATATATATATATA
>NC_068996.1:45024900-45026017 GCF_001194135.2 Octopus bimaculoides | reverse complement strand
TATATATATATATATATATATATATATATATATATATATATATATATGATATGTGCATGTATCTATGTGTCTATTCTCAAAAGATCAGCCGTTGCGTTCGTTGTTAGGATGATATTTTCCTGTGTTTTTTATTCTTAGAACAAAAACATTATCGATCCCAAAAAGGGTATGTGATACGGAGTAAGAAGGAGAATAAATATGGGGAGAAAAGAAAGCATATATAAAAAATACTTATTAAATACTGAACATGATCTGATAGAAGTTAGACGGTGCTATTTTATAACTTCTGCAATTGCAAAAACGTTAGAATAAGATATATAGAAAAAAAACAGAGGCTATGATTCTGTTATGAACACACTAGATGCGGATTTTTGCCCTGATTGTTTTTCATCGACGTTAGTATTTTTTGTAATAACAAAAAGAACACCAAGGAAAAATCGATCATTAAGTATAGTGAATAGATTCGCAAATATTTCTGCTAGCCTCATAGATCGGGTGTTGGCAAAGTGAAAGTAAAAGGAAAGTAGCAGAGAAATTTATTGCAATCAAATTTCTACTTTCTGTTCTATATTCTGGTTGTAGTTGGTGATGCTGATGCCGCTGTTGTTGTGGCTTCATCTATTTGAATGAACCTTCTTTCTTCCTTTCTTTTTTTTTACATGTTGTATACTTAATACTTTATTGCCAAACACCTTCTCATCTTCTTCGTTGCAATCATTCTTCAAAGTCTTACTTTTATCTATTTTTAAACTGAATTGTACATTCAGACAAATATTGATTCAAATATATTTATGTGTATATATATACAGGGAGAGAGAGAGAGAGAGAGAGAGAGAGAGAGAGAGACAGACAGACAGAGAGACAGAGAGAGGCAGAGAGAGAGACAGAGAGAGACAGAGAGAGAGACAGAGAGACACAGAGAGAGACAGAGAGACTGACAGATAGATAGACATGTGGTTAGATAGATCAATACACACACCATTATGTATATACGTGTGTATGTATATATATGTATATATATATGCATATATATATGTATATATATATTCATATATATATATATATATGTATATATATATAAATATATATATATGCATATATATATATGTATATATAT
>NC_068996.1:45020351-45024665 GCF_001194135.2 Octopus bimaculoides | reverse complement strand
ATATATATATCTGTCAATTTCTTTCTCTTTCTCCCACAAGCACACTTTCTGTCTCTGTCTCTCTCTATTTATTTAAATATCTATATATAAATGTGTGTGCGTGCGTGTTTGATCCTGTGTCTGTGTGGGCGTGTGTCTGTGGTTCTGTGTGTGTCTGTGGATATGAGATAAGAATTTATAATCGTTTGAGTGTAAAATCCAGAGTAGAGTAAGGGAAACGAAAGTTTATTGGTATGTTTGTGTATATATATATATATATATATATATATACTAACACATGTGTATCCACATATAAAAATAAGTATATCGGACACCTTTGCGTGGGGGTATATCTAATGCGAATTCAGCTGTAGTTAATGTCTCTTTCTGTATTGGGAATTCGCACACCAACATAAATAAGCCTATATACGTAACTAAACTTTCTCGTTCATCTAGACTAGGAAGAAAGAAAAAAAATTTTAGAAGGTTTTTTTTTCACTGTAAATGAACAATCTCTTTGTCCGAAAATTCGGAAACTTTTCCGTTAATTACATTTGATTAGAAACATACTCTGATATTTCACACACACACATACATGCACACACATACATACACACACACACACACAAATGTACATATATATAATTGTATGTCTAGATACATACATACATACATACATACATACATACATACATACATACATACATACGTTCATACATACACATATATATATACATATATATATATATGTGTGTGTGTCTCTGTCGGTGTGCGTGCGTGTGTGTGTATGTGTGTGTGTGTGCGTGTGTGTGTGTCTGTGTGTGTGTGAATTCAGTCATGTAACAACACATTTGTTGTTCGTGAAATTTTTCCCTTCTCTGAAGTTTTCCGTCTTCCTTTCTGAAGAAGAGTTATGCTCGAAACGTTAAAATCCTACCCTTCTTTCCACCTTTCCTGGCCATTAAACTGATACATTCCATGTGTACGTCCACTTGTTGTTTTGTCATTGCTATTTTTCATGTTCAGTTGTTTGTTCAAGTTTTGATATTCGATCTGACTATGTATAAAGAGAACTATATAGATAGATAACGAGAGTTGATTGACGAATGTAGCATTAATTTTTTTTTAGGTCATTCAATTTTTCTCAACTAATCAATTGATCAGTTGTGAAAACCTATCAGTAACGTACCATTAACCATTATCAGAAACAGCTGTAAGACAAATTTGCTGTAATAAAAGAATAATACGTAAAGACTCTAATTTATATTTTGTCTTATATATATACATATGTATACTGATGAATATATATATACGAACGGAAATATAAATATTATTAAAATAGCATGAATATCCAAGAATAAAGCCCCATATAGGTAGAAGTATGAAGATATAAAGCACGTGTACATGAAGTACGATCATTGCTAAAAATAGCAGCCGATAAATATTCAGTGAAGCTTTACATATCGCTGTCGACTAACCGGCTGCTATTTCAAGCAATATATATATATATACGTATATAGATGCATACATATCTATGTAAATATATATGTGTGTCTATATATATATATGTATATAGATACATATATATAGATACATATATATAGGTATATTGATGCATATATATATGTACGTGTGTATATATATATATATATATATATATATACATACACCTACATCAAAACTGTTTAAATCTTTTCCTACTTCTTTTATTACTGGTGTTTAATTCTTCTTCGATATTTGTTTAATTGATATCATGTGTGTGAGTGCTTTCTGTTTTGCCATTGTACAGTGGACAGGTTACATAACACAATTTCATATTAGCGAAAAGTTTTATCTACCCTCTATAGAATATCCAGAATACACTTCTTTTGAGAAGTTATTTCCTGTTTCAACATTTGAGGCCAATACCACTTCCCTCATTTTATTTTCCTAAACAATTTGCCAACATAAAAACGTTATTATCTACAGGATTATAGCAGCATTGCATTGCACGATCAATAAACGACAGCTTGCAGTAGGCTGATAAATTATATCCGCTAAGTGTGTAGCAGTTTCTGAATGTGTAAAACAAATGCAGTACACACACACACACACAAATACTTAGAAATACACGCTTAAGCACGCACACATACGAACACACACATGAACACGCGCACGCACATACATATACACACGCACATACAGGAAAAGAGAGAAATATACTGAGACAGACGCACTCACAAACACCACCAATTGCATAGAGAATTACATGTATATATATATGTATATATATATATATATATATATATATATATATATATTGATATATATATATATATATTTACGCATTTTGAAATTAGCAAAAGGATCATACAAATATACGGATACAGATATGCACAGACACATACGTATACACACAAACACACACACACATACACACACACGCGCGCACAAATTGTCGAAGACGTGTACACTCAAATACAAACACAATATCTACACCAATCACAAACACCGACAAGTGCATGGAGAAATACTCCGTATGTATGTTTACACACGTTCAAATTAGCTAAAGAATCACACCAATGTTCGGATACAGACACGCACAGACATACACGCATACAGACACACAAAAACACACACACACCCACACACACATACATACGCACGCATAAACACTGGAAGACATTTACACTTAAACACAAATACAATATCTCCACACATCACACATACTCAGAACTGCTCTATAAGCGTCACAACCCATTTATGTTGTAAATGACTGTAAAATAAGAAGACAAAGAATAGAAAAGAAAAAAGAAAAGACAAAAAAAATCAATGATTTTCGCAGCTTAGGAGTGGGGAGGGAACTTTCTTGTTTCATATATGACCATTCCAAACACATGTGGCTGTTTCTTGCCGATTTCATCAAAGAATGGTGCATGTTAAGAGACAATATAATTTCCATGTTTTGCATCTGCTTCAAACAAAGAATTGCTTTCTTCCAAAGAACAAAACCGTGTCATTATTATTGGTTTTTCGTTTTTATTTTTACTTGGGACTACTACTACTACTACTACTACTACTACTACTACTACTACTACTACTACTACTACTACTACTACTGGGTTTATTATATCCGATATTGGTGCTTTTTCCGCGGTTGTTTGTCTATATTTGTTTTTCTGTTCATATTTCTTGCCTATTTTACATTTAATTTTCTTTTTTTGCCTAGTTTTGTTGTTGTTGTTGTTGTTGTTGTTGTGTTTTGTCTTTCTTATTTGCTGGGTCTATTTTTGAAATCTTCCTGTTTATCCTGGCCTGTTGGAGAACTTCTGAATACTAAAATCATCATTCTTTTCCTCTATGTCGTTCCTGTCTTTTTCGTCTTCCTCCCAATCATCATCACCGTCATCATCTTCATTATTATTTTTTCTTAAATGTTGTTTGTTATTCTTCACGATTTTGTTTTCGTTTGTTTCCTCCTTCATTTATTTATTCATTTATTCATTTCCTTAATTATCTTGATGTTGTTATCCTCTTTCTGGTTTCTCCCGAAATTGAAAGAAATTTTCAAAAAGCAGTAGTTAGTTATCTATGGCTTCAGTTGAGTGGGAACGAGGCCGATAGCTAAAGACATCATTTGTTTTTTTAGTTTTGTGAAAAGCCATGCAATAAATTAATTAATAGCCACGTGATTATTAGTGTATTTATCACATGTTCCCAGAGCCAGCTCACTTTGTATCTGCGTTCTGCTTAAATCTGCAAACAGAAATATCAGTTACAAGCTAGAAGACTTCTATACTGAAATCGTTACATGTACACGTATACATGTGCGTATACGTTTATATGAACACACACACACTTCTACAAACATCCACACACACACATTTACAAACATCCACGCAAACACATCTACAAACAGCCATACACACACACCAAACGCATCCACGTATACCAAATACACACGTACAAACTGTTTAATTCTCTTCGGTTGTAGGTTTTTTTTTTTTTTTTACTAAGTTTTCTTTCATTCTTACATATAATTTAGTAAAGAGATTTATTAAATGACATTCTTAGAAATGTCTTATCAGCAAAATCCCCCAAGAAGAAGTCCGTCAAGTTTCATCTAACACGTGAGTTTTGTACGTCTGCTTGAAAATGCAGAGAAGTAACTACACACACAAACACACACGCACGCACACACATATTTACACGCATACATACGTGCATATATACACATATAGACATACACACACATACATAAATATAAGTATCTATTCGCATTTATTTGTTTTTGTGTATGTGCGTACGTACATTGCTTGCCTACTTCCCATATCTCATTCTGTTCTTGCACGTGTG
>NC_068996.1:45018179-45018672 GCF_001194135.2 Octopus bimaculoides | reverse complement strand
ATATATATATATATATATATATATATATATATATATATATATACATATATATATATATACACATATAGACATACACACACATACATAAATATAAGTATCTATTCGCATTTATTTGTTTTTGTGTATGTGCGTACGTACATTGCTTGCCTACTTCCCATATCTCATTCTGTTCTTGCACGTGTGTATCTTTTACATGTTTTCGATGCTAAGGCAATTGGAAATAGTACTCTTTTATTTCCGACGTGCATTCTTTCCATTGTGTATTAATATATATATAATGGAAAGAAATAGTTTGGGCCGTCTCGTGGGATAACATTAATATCTATCTACCTATCAATATTTGATTCACTAACATTTTAAAAAACAGTTTTTCCCTCTCTTACATTCATAGTCTTTATGTTTCCATTTGTGTGTGTGTGTGTGTATATATATATGTATGTATTGATGTATGTATGTATGTATGTATGTATGTATGTATGTATGTATGTATATA
>NC_068996.1:45011038-45017808 GCF_001194135.2 Octopus bimaculoides | reverse complement strand
TTATTTGACTGCGGCCATGCTGGAGCATCGCCTTTAGTCGAACAAATCGACCTCAGGACATATTGTTTGGAAGCCTATTACTTATTCTATTAGTCTGTTTTGCCGAACCGCTAAGTTATGGGGACGTAAACACACCAGCATCGGTTGTCAATCGATGTTGAGGTGACAAACACAGACACACAAACATATACACACACATACATATATATATATATATATATATATATACGACGGGCTTCTTTTAGTTTCCGTCTACCAAATCCACTCACAAGGCTTTGGTCTGCCCGAGGCTACAGTAGAAAACACTTGCCCAAGGTTCCACGCAATTGGACTGAACCCGGAATTATGTGGTTGGAAAACAAGCTACTTACCACACAGGCACTCCAGCGCTTTTGTGTATGTAATTTTTACGAATACATTAAAAAGGCATAAAATAGATACAGAGAATTGGCGCTTAGACTCGACCAGATACCTGCTATTAATAGACACCTCCCTTTATACCTGTTAGTATACGATGCAAATGTTTGGATTGGTAAGGCGGCAAGCTGGCAGAAGCGTTAGCACGCCAGGCGAAATGCTTTCGGTGTCGATTGAATAAGTACCAGTTACGCACTGGGGTCGATATAATAGACTTAATCCGTTTGTCTGCCCTTGTTTGTCCCGTGTATGTTTAGCCCCTTGTGAGCAATAAAGTAATAAGAAACGTTAGCACGCCGGACGAAATGCTTAGCGGTGTTTCGTCTGCCGTTACGTTCTCAGTTCAAATTCCGCCGAGGCTGACTTTGCTTTCATCATTTCGGGGTCGATAAATTAAGTACCAGTTACGCACTGGGTCGTATATATTTATATATGTGTGCGTATGTGTTTTGAGTATCTGTGTTTGTCCCTCCTCCGCCATCACTTGACAGCCGGTGCGGATGTGTTTACATCCCCGTAACCGAGCAACTCTACAAAAGAGACCGATAGAATACTTATTTTATCGGTCTTACAAAAGCTTACAAAGAATAAGTCCTGGGTTTGATCTGTTCGACCAAATGTGGTGCTCCAGTATGGCCTCAGTTAAATGACTGAAGCAAGTAAAAGAGCAACCAGGTACAAGATTATGCATGAGTGTCTACATATATAAATGTATATGTATATATATATATGTATATATGTATGTATGTACACTTACATAAATATGTATATTTATAAAATACATATACACTTGTACATGCCTGCATTCATACATAGATGTGTGTTTATGTATGCATACATGTATAGAGCTAATACGACTACAACAATGAGGCTTAGCAGATTTAGTGCGATAAGGTTTGTTACCATTTCAAGAGCTTCCAGCTATTCAGTAATGTAGAGCAAATATGATTTTACAAGATCTTAATTCTGTACTTTTAAAGGTGCATTTTTAATTAAATCAATAATGTCTTTGTAATCAGTAATCTTTGCTTGTAAAATACCAAATGTAGAATTGCAAATGAACAGAGAAAATTATATTTTTAGAAGCTTGTCTATCAGTTCCGTTATTTCTCTTCGTAGTTCTTAATGACGGTCCAAATTAGAGTAACGAAAATATCTATACTGTATACACCATAGTGAATATATATTATTTAGTTTATTTGTAACAGCAAAATTAAATATAGAATATATTTAGAAGCAACTTTTAAAACATTTTTACTTTGTATACGTATTTGTTCGTATAGTTTTAAAATACATCTCTCAAATGTATCGTCAGCGATATATCTGGAGTTTCATAGGGTTTCGGGTGTTTCAACATGTGACCCAGTCACTCAACCAACCAAGTTGAATTGATCAAATCCCAGCTTGCATCTCAATAGCAGCAAACCACTTGTCTCTCCTCTTTATCCAAAGCCATCTACTGGCCTTCACGTACACACACATTCAAGCACATAAAAACACACACAGAGAAAGAAAAAGAGATCGAATGAATATGTGAAGAAATGAATGAATCTAAGACAAAAAGAAAGAAAGATAAACGAAACAGTTAAACAGAGAAAATGGGATGGAGCAGAGATGAGTGAGAGAGAGAGAGGGGGAGGGAGAGAGAGATTAAAGAGAAAGAGATGGGATGAAAGAGAGACAGAGAGAGCAAAAGAGTTTGCAATTCTTTATGTTTAAATACCTTTAGGATTTTCCGGTGTTTTAGGAGAACCCTTCCTTGTGGTGGAGAGAAAAGTTTCTCATGCTTAGTCTGTGAGCGCACATGACAGAGAAGGCGGAGCATTAATGCATGCTTACAATTTCCGCAGAAGTAATCGGAAGGAGGTACGCAGCAGGTAAAGAATAGAAGATAATTTGGGAGACTGCGAGATGTGGAGTGTCTGAAATCAATAGAAGAATAGAATTAGGTTTCAACTAGATGCAATCAATGGTCGTTTTCAGGTCAATAGGTATTTTTGATGCTTGTCAACAAAAGATTCTAGAAACACACCGTTACTTGTCCTAGCGTCGCATGAACTTGAACGGCACTAAAAGCATAATCATTTATCGTAGCAGATGTATAATTATTCTGTGCGTTTAGCACCGTACATCTATATAAGAGGACTTCGCAAGGAAAATATCGTGGCATTCAGCGCTCTAATAATAAATCTACGTTTAGCAGGAGGTAAAAGTGTGTGTGTGTGTTTCTGGTGTGTGTGTTTGTATATATGAAAGGAAGTAAAAAATCATCCGTACTTCCCATAACATATCTTTATTATTGTCACAGTGCCATCTGCGTACGCGTACTTATAGTTGGTACTATTGTGATCATGTGGTCGAACTTTGAGCCTGATCGCGCCATTTTTCTTTCTGGATTTACAGTGTAAGCATGGCTGCTCCACTAGTAATGTGCTCCAAAGAAGAACAAGGAGCTGTGATCTGATTTCTCTGGTCGGAAAGTGTGTCAGGTGCTGGAAAAGGGGTTGTACGATCAACACTGCAAGATATAATATTTTGCTGGCCAACAAACTAAAGCCTGCAATTCGCACCAAACGCCGAGACCAATTGCCAAAGAAAGGTTTGTTGTTGCATGACAACGCACGCCATCACACAGCCGCCCATACATACATACAGACAGATAGACAGACAGACTGACATACATACATACATACATACATACATACATACATACATACATACATACATACATGAGCCTTGAATCTATGTTAGAGTCCGGCTTTTTCTCTAAGGACAAGAAATACAGAAATGAAACTGATTGATAACATACATACATACATACACAGAGAGAGAGACTGACAGACTGACTTATACGTCTGAGTATTTGTTTGCTTCTGTGTTTTCATGCGTACCTGTTTTATTTCGTTATTTAGTTATAAACATACTTCCCAACCGATAAAGCATTTTTTGGTTACTGTTCAAATTCTCACAGCGAGCCTATTACAATGCCTCGTATACGTTTTGGCAAATACCACAAGCCTTTTAGTGGTACTGCGTCAGTATATCAAATCAGTCTGTATATACCAGTGTTTCTCGACCGTTTTTTTTTTTACTTATGGTCCCCTGGATTCCAAACTTATTTAGGTGGAAGCCCATGGTCATTCAGCCTTTAAAAACTCCTATTGTATTTTTATAATTAAATATCATTAAGAACAGTATTAAACAAAATTGTTAAAATATTTTGTGTATTGTAGGAATATAACCAGTTAATTGCAGATATATTTGAAAAACAAAATCTTATATGGACTCTTAAAGGGACATATGGACCTCTAAGGTTCATATAGACCCTGCTTAAGAAACAACGATTTATTCTGTTAGTGTCCCCTACCTGTGAAACCGTTATAATATATCTGCAACATAACTGTTATTTTTGGTTTGGTCTCTTGTTTTCATTCCACCCTTTTTGTATGTGCTTTTATTCTCTTCTAATTATCATTTGTTGTTGCTCGTTTTATTTCATTTGTTCAGGCTATTGTTGATGTTCTTGTTGTAGTTTAGAGCTAGATGAGACTTGATTAAGCACGATTTATTGCGAACGGCATTGTTGTCATGATAATCTTGTCTTTTCTCTTTTTCATCAGATATATATGATTGAATTATCCGATGAAATTTTCGATGTTTTATAAAGATAAGTGTTGCTTGAAAACTAACTGACATTTTGAGCTGTTATTTCTTATAGATAGGACAATTACATTGAGAACGCCTCTTTCTTCTTCGGGGTTTAAAACTCTGAGTACGTATTCTTCCTGTGAAATAATTGCGTGGTAACACCTTGCCAAATTCAATGAGCAAAAGGAGACTTTGTAGAATAAAAGAATACATTTATGGTCTGAAGCACAGTTGCGTGTTTAATTAGTTTTAATTAGTTCCATATACCTACCATATTGTAACTAGTTAATGAGTTTCAATTAAGTTTAATACTAAAGTTGACTCACTTACCTTTCATCATCAGACTTAAACATTATGAACAAATTTGTTCTACCATTCTCATGGGATCTGATTTTAATTAAGGCTTTTGCCATACCAAGTATATATGTTCATTGTTTGTTTCTTTCCATACAAGAAGCGTTCCCGCAGATATTTTCAATCATTTATTTAAGCTACCACATTGCTCTATATTTATACATTATATATGTATATGTGCGTATGTATATATATATATATATATGTGTGTGTGTGTGTGTGTGTGTGTGTGTGTGTGTGTGGAGGCGCGTGGCTTAGTGGTTAGGGTGTCAGCATCATGATCGTAAGATCATGATAGATCGGGCGACGCGTTGTGTTCTTGGGCAAAACACTTCATTTCATGTTGCTCCAGTCCACTCAGCTGGAAAAAATGAGTAACGCTGCGATGGACTAGCGTCCCGTCCACCTGGAGAACACATACGCCACTGAAACCGGTAAACCGGGCACATGAACCTGGCTAGGCTTTAAAAGGGCGCATTTATATATATATCTCAGTTGAATAAAGTTACAATATGGTGAGGTTTACACATTTTTTATTATTGTATTTTAGAGAACTCTTTTTACAATGTTGAAGTGTGTTAAACATTAAAAAAAATATCTAGAAATGTTCATAAAGTTCGTAGTAATCATCAGATTTCAAAATGTATTGAATGACAGTTGAGTTGAGTGTTTGACAACTGTATTAAATGACTGACTTCTTCCTTTTCATATATTTTAGAAGGATCTGACAAACTGAATTTTTCGAATACGGTTTTGACCAATCAGCATGCAGCTTAAACGTTACAGTTTGTCGGACGCACCGATATTACTGGCAAAGATTCCGTCTTTATTTTAACACATTAGCTTGCGGTTTACGTGTAATGGTTTATGAGTGAGCAAACTTAGTTTATTTCGATCGTTTTTATTTCAATCGGTGGGAGTCTTCTGTAATTTGTTTATATTAATATGTTAAATACATTTTTTAATCCACATCATTAGCTTGTTGTTATATTATTGCTGTTCATTTTATTCACAAGTTTGAACATTTTAATGAAACATCTTTTATCTTTCGTCCAACCTCACTTAATGTCATGTAATTTGCGAAAAGGAGAAATTAGAGACATTTTCTGAGCACATATTTCTATATGTTCGCTCAACGGAATTTGACGAACATGAGTGTTCTAGATTTGTTGGTTGTGAACTCGTGAGCGTTCCGATAATGTATTTCCTGTCTCGCCAATTCCTCGTAATTCGAGCGTTTAATGTAGTAAATCGAATTTCTGTTTTTGCAGTTCATACCTGCATTTGTTAAGATTTGTTCAGTCTTTGTTCTAACGGATTTACTTGTATGCATGTACTGATTCGTTCCACATCTGTTATCATTACACTTGGATACTGTGAATGAGTTGTCCCATTTGTTCGTGTTGAATTTTGCCTTTCTTAATAGTTTCTTTAGGTTGTGGTTGCTTTTTGCTTAAGATAAGTGTTTGATTAGTTATATTTTTTTTAATTTTCACTTTGTTTTATGATTGGCAAATTTGTTTTGATGATTTTAAAAATCTTTTGGTGATCCGAATTGTGTGTTACTAGAAATAGCATTGTATTCCTTTGATGGGTTCATCTTTCCCGTGTTACCCTAAGTTGTGCAATAGGTATCTCTTTTGCTCGTTGTATGCTATTTTCTATAACTAGGAAAGAGTATTTTTGCTTGATAATAAAAACGTGAAAGCCAAACCATGTTGTAACTTTATTCAACTGACATATTATACTATACACATTTACACAAATTCGGAATATAAATATAAATATATATATATATATATATATATATATATATAGTAATGTTATTATCAGCCCGAATATGTTTGAGGCACGTTTGAACTGGTGAGTATGGTACCTACTGCGTTTTGATACCGAAAGTATATCCCGTTTGTTGATAAATGGTGTGTATGCACCATGATCAGCACGCAGCACCACCTACACAGCCTGTGAGATGCAAGTATTTCGGGGTACTTATCTCCTCTTCGATTATACATATACAACCTGGTCCATTCCCTAAATTTGGATGCATATAATATATATATATATATATATTTATATATATAGTTTTAGGGAAAATAACCAAGTTTCAAGAACTCATCGATGAAAATCCACTATCACATATAGAAAAATTAATAATTAAAAGCACAATAAATGAGTATAATATAAAACAAAGTAAATATCATATTTACTTTGTTTTATATTATACTCATTTATTGTGCCTTTAATTGTTAATTTTTCTATATGTGATATTGGATTTTCATCGATGAGTTCTTGAAACTTGGTTATTTTCCCTAAAACTATATATATATATATATATATATATATATATC
>NC_068996.1:45005308-45010956 GCF_001194135.2 Octopus bimaculoides | reverse complement strand
GAAAGAGAGAGAGAGAGAGAGAGAGAGAGAGAAATAGATAGATAGATAGATAGATAGATAGATAGATAGATAGATAGATAGATAGATAGACAGACAGACAGACAGACAGACAGATAGATGGACAGATAGATAGATAGATAGATAGATAGATAGATAGATAGATAGATATATAGATAGATAGATAGATAGATAGATAGATAGATCGACTGAAAGACAGACAGACTCGAATGAATAGTATAGCACACGATGGATAATCGTCAGCTCATTACAGCTGTTTCTTACGTAACGTTTTAATAGAAGAACGAGAACAATACATCATTATAAAATACCGTAATCATCAAATCAGAAGTAATTTTTACAAAGCGAAGGAACATCGCAAGGATACGGCCAGGGCGTGGCTGGAGTCTGTCGAGGCCAACTGTGAAATGGAAGTACGAGCAGCTATGTTGGCTATTTAGGTGAAGAAAAGGGTGTAATATGATATCCAAGGTCAATAACCCCGACGAGAACTCTCCTTACTTACCACTACTCCAAGCTTTCTATAATAAGTTATCTCCTACATCCCACTCCAGCCTACCTAGAATCTAGCTTAGCAGATTCCTTCTCTTTGTAAAAATTACTTCTCATTTGATGGCTACAGTCTTTTATAATGATGTAATGTTTTCATTATTCTATTAAAAGGTTACGTAAGAAACAGCTGTAATTAGCTGACAATGATCCATCGTCTGTTATTATTCCTTTGATTATAATACACCAAGGGAATTTAGGACTTGTCGAACACCCTAGATTATACCAACTATGTACTATTCAAAGTAACCAGTCCCTTAGGCGCTAAATACTGATAGGGTTGGTTTTCTCTGTGTACACAACCGAAATATCCTATCTGATATCTTGACTCTCACCAATCATTGGCCGGAAGCATAGAGATTACTCAACCCTACCTAGTGAATACCTTTTCAAGTACATGATTCTATCTTAATCCTCATCTTATACATACATATATATGTGGTTGTGTGTCCTACAAATTCCACACAGCCTTGGCTTTGTTGTCTCATTTTTTTAACACACACACACACACATATATATATATAGACAAGAATACAGAAAATCCCCTGCTTAATTTATGATTACACCATACATTATCGACGATCGTATCTACTGTCCTAGTATATTTAGATACAAGTGCGTGCAAGTGTGTTTATATGTGGGTGTTTAAGTTTACACCTTGGGAAATTGGTGCGTCGACCTACGCACTTTTTATCAAAAAGTGTCATCTTTGGCTATTCGATGAATTGCCATCTACAAAATAAACACTAGCTATAAACGAGGTTGCGTGGTTCTTAAAATTTGTTGAAGCCTCTAAGCTGTCGTACACACTAACATGGTTTCAGTCAAGTGACTGGAATCAGAAAAAAAAAAACAGCTATTGTTGGAATTAGAAGTAACGATATAATTTGATGTTAGAACTGCGTAAAAGAAATATTCCTGTCTTAGTAACAGTATAAGATCTTTCAATTTCATACTTAACCAAATGATGAAGTGCATTGTAAATTATTGAGAAGTTGTCTGGGATTCAAACATGCATAGTCTTTGTTTGTATTAGTGTGCTTGCCTGTGTTCATGTGTGTGTCTTAAAGCAGATATGCTCTCCTCTACATCTTGAGTGTACTAAATGCGATCTGGAAAATCTCGATAAATTCACATAGATTATCTTGTATTATATGACTGTGTTTAACATATTTCCCTTACTGATATTTTTCCACATCCAATCGGGAACTCAAGTCAATCTGATCTTGTTAGTTGTTCCTGTTCTGTCACATTTAACCGCCCACCAACTCAACTTTAAGAAGATAAATCCTGACGGTGATAACAAATATAAAATCAATTTTCCAAATACCATTTGATATTAACAAAAATATTATCAGATATAAACAGAATACAAATTTCTGATAGCATTCATGACAGTTGTTTGATATTGCTTTTGATATTCCCATAAAAAAAAGGTAATGTTTCATGCAGAAGAAAAAAAAAAAGAAGTAAATATGTGATATCATCAGAGAAAAAAGAAAACAGTATCAGGAAAATTTATTGATAGTCATATTGATATTGAAACAACGCAAAGAAAAAAAATAAATAAATAAATAGATAGATAAATAAATAAAAAGGAAAAATACGATATTTGATAACATCGTCAGTCAATACAAGAAATGCGATTTACAACTTCTTTCTTTTTCTATGGAAAGAAAGAAGAAAAAAAACGCATTATAGTTTATTTATTGATTGATTGCTCATGGTTAGGAGAATATTTGAAAACTTGTTTTAAAGTTTTAATTAAGGAAAATATTGATTTCTTTCCTGGACACAAGACGTTACATTGGGAAGTGTTGGAGAATGTCTAAATGGGAATTGCGACGCTCATGCTTTTTCTTTATAATTATTATTACATTTATTATTATTATTATTATTATTATTATTATTATTATTATTATTATTATTATTATTATTATTATTATTATCATTATTATTAGCATTTGTCTTTTCTTTTTGCTCGTAGGGGATTAACATGAGGTCAGCTACGGGTAATGGTTATGTAAGGGAGTTAATCAATATTTAGACTGACCTTCCAGTAAGCTTGCATCAACAGTAACCATTTACTAATGAGTATTAGTGATTTATTTAATTTAATTTTATTTTATTTTCTATTAGCAAGTTATCAAATGTTGTGACATTCATGCCTTTTCTGTGGCGAATTAAAAAGTGAACTGGAAAACGAAATGAAATATTACTACAGCTAATTGAAGAACATCGTCAGCTCGGGATCATTGCAGTCTTATTTATAGCAGCTTAGCTTTTAGACAGCCAGGATTGATTAGACTATACTCTCTGTTATTTGTTGCGTATTTAGCACGAAATAGAAGTATATTTTCTCTGACGCTAGAAGAATGTTATTTGCAGATAATTTGGCTGCTATTTTTAGCAGCTTGAGCTATTATGTAGGAATATGCTTTTTGCATTATCTGATACTTTTAGTTATTCTTTAACTCTGAAAAATGAGTATGTCGGCTGCTAAATGCTATTCATTCACAAATCAGTTTATATATCAAAATAGATCAATATCTATGTTAATTACCAATAAGAATATCTGAGTAATCTTGATTATTAAAGTGTCTCCACTTAAAAAAAGACACTGGCGAAGGCATGTCCCTTAACGTACACCAACACATATATGCCAAATAGAAGCGCATTTTCTATCGGTTAATTAACGTCTTTTCTACACAAACACATACACAAGAGTGTATGTCATTTGTGCTATCTATCTACATATATTATGCATAAATAATGGTGTGCAGCATGTGTGTGTGCGCGTGTGTAGATCCGAATGTGAGAAATATTTGAATCCACAAAAGTCTTTTAGCTGCAGTTTGTAATGGAGGAAAAATTTTCGCTTGAGACAAAGAGAAGTCCAAAATCCAATAGTTAGCTAGAAAGCACTCTACTGAACTGAGTAATGCATGCATTTCGAATACTTAGTTAACATCAGTACCAGATATCAAAAGAGGTGGTGTGGTGGGATTCTAACCTGACTACGAGTCGATTACATACATGTGGAATTTTGTAGTTATATATCAGGATTGCTAGTTGTGTTTTTTCCAAACACCATCTTGTGTTGCAACTGGACACGCCATAGGCAATGTTTGCTGGGAGTCATTATCATTAAGTGTTTCGGATCTTTCAGCATTAGACATACTCGCTTAAGTGACCCTGCTGTTGTTGATCAAACCAGTGTTTATGTTCGGTTAGCATTACCCCTGGTAGGACAGCGTCGGCCTTCCAGAGCTCTCATATCGTTATCCACATTCACCTTGAAGCAAATTTTGACGCTTCCACAGTCAATCTAATGGCCTTCTGCATACTGGCCCCTGAGATGTAAAACATGCTGTAATCTCCACTGAAGGACTAGCTTCCAAACTTTCCACCTAGATGCAATCATATCTTGTTTGCAACCAATTGCTTTGGAAAAATTCGACTAGCTCAGCATATTTCGTCCTCTTACGATCGAAGGAATAAAAACTAAAGAAGCAGTAGCTGCAGAAGAAAGAAAAAATAAAGATAGAAACAGCTAAATAAGAAAAACAACGAAGTAAACGAAGTTCAGATGAAGAAGGAGGGTAAATGAGAACAATTTAGGTGAAAAGAAGAAACACTAGAGTTGAATACAATTAGATTATAGATAGAAATAGAAATATACAGAAATAGGCGCAGGAGTGTCTGTGTGGTAAGTAGCTTACTTACCAACCACATGGTTCCACGTTCATTCCCACTACGTGGTATCTTAGGCAAGCGTCTTCTACTATAGCCTCGGGCCGACCAAAGCCTTGTGAGTGGATTTGGTAGACAGAAACTGAAAGAAGCCCGTCGTATATATGTATATGTATATATATGTGCGTGTGTGTTTGTATGTCTGTGTTTCTCCCCTCCCCCGACATCGCTTGACAACCGATGCTGGTGTGTTTACGTTTCCGTAACTTAGCGGTTAGGCAAAAGAAACCGATAGAATAAGTACAAGGCTTCCAAAGAATAAGTCCTTGGTTCGATTTGCTCGACTATAAAAGCGGTGCTCCAGCATAGCCGCAGTCAAATGATTGAAACAAGTAAAAGAATAAAAGAGAAATAGAGAAATAGTGGGAGTAATTGTGGTAATTTCGAGATGATGATAGAAAATCTCAGGGAAGAAAACATAAACAGCAAAAATATTAAACTATAGTTATATGACGCATATTTTTTTTGTGTGTGAATGTGTTTGCATAATATTATTTCGTAGCTACGTGTGTTCTGCGAGTTTGATGCCAATGCGTCAAAGAGGACAAGTGCTTTGTCTTCAATTGTTTAACTAGTACCTTGCAAGCGACGTTTGGGTGTCCAGAAAAGTATGCAATCCGTCACGTGTTTGTGTGTGTGTGTGTGTGTGTGTGTGTGTGTGTGTGTGTGTATGCGAGTGTATATGTGTGTGTGCGAGTGGGTGAGGGGGTGTCCATATATACCGTTATATCTATATCTAGAAAGAGTGAGAGAGAAAGAGACATGGAAAGACAGACAGACAAACAGACAGACAGATAGATAGATAGATAGATAGATAGATAGATAGATAGATAGATAGATAGATAGACAGATAGATAGATAACTTTGGTAAGTTTCGGCCAGTATAGGCCAGGCCATGTCTAACTTAATAGCACCAGCTGGTGAAGTTTTAGAAGTATGTACCGTCGTACGTACCTATATACGTATATCTATATATATCTATATGGATAAATATATATAAATAAGGATAGGATCGTTATTTTAAAATACCGATCTTATCAGGTGACCAGCATGGGAATAAAAATCCCGAGTATATTCTGAGTATATTCCACCGATGAAGGCAGAGCATTTCTTATGCAGAGCCAGAAATCCGGGATCTGGAATCATCCAGTAAATTTTGCTAGTTTATTTTGTCTCTTTGTCTTTTCTCCTGGTGCTGGATGGACATTTAATGTGGTTTTAGAGTCAAGTTTTGACTGCTATTTCAAGCATGGTAGTATCTCTTAGATACTCTTAATTATAATTTTTATAATAATTATGTTTGTAGTTATCTCTGTCTCTCACTGTCA
>NC_068996.1:45001697-45004363 GCF_001194135.2 Octopus bimaculoides | reverse complement strand
ATGTATGTATGTATGTATGTGTGTATGTATGTGTATGCTTGTATGTTTGTATATATGTATGCATGTATGTATGTGTGTATGTATATCTGTATATGTGTTTATGTATTTATGTATGTATGTATGCCTGTATATGTGTCTATGTATATATATATGTATGTGTCTATGTATGTGCGTATGTAAATCTGCATATCTATGTATACATGTGTGCACGTATGTGTGTATGTATGTGTGTATGTATTTGTGTATATACGTATGTTTCTATTTATGAGAATATATAATGTGCGCGTGTGTGTGAGTGTGTGTGTGTTTGCGTTTGTGTATGTGTGTGTGTTTATTTGTACATGTGTGCATTTTCTATCTTTTCGAGGCTACTAGAATTAAATATATGGTAATTTCGTTTCCTTTATTAGAGAACGACCATTTATAAGACGTGGGAAAATATTCCTCTAGATACATAACAATGGTTTCTTCGACAGTAATAAGAACGAAGTGTATCATTAGTCTCGGTACTCTATGAAAGTGCTAAATTCGATAGCGTTTCGAAGAAGGCCTATTATTATATATGAGGTAGCAAGAGAAGAATAACGAAAGTGGGGGTGGGGGTGGGGATTGCGATGACATTACCGATGATGACAGCGACGGAAATGCTACAGTTGTTGCTCCTTCTAATAATGGTGATAGTGATGACGATAACGTCGACGATTATTTAAATGCATGATGATGAAGGTGATGATGGTGATGGTGATGGTGATGATGATGATGATGGTGGCGTTGATGGTGGTGGTGGTGGTGGTGGTGATTAAGATGACGATGAGAAGAAGGTGGTGATGGGAATGAGGAGGGGTGCATAATGATGTTGATGAGGACAGTGAGAAAGAAGAGGATGATAAGGATGATGTTGATGAGTAAGAGGAAGAAGGGAAGGAGAAAGATGACAACGACGACGACGACGACGACGATGATGCTGCTGATGATGATGATGACCCCCACCACAACAACGACGACAAGGAGGAGGAAGGGAGGAGGAAGAAGTGGATGATGATGATGATGATGATGATGATGATGAGGAGGAGGAGGAGGAGGAGGAGGAGGAGGAGGACCACGACAGCAACAACGATGATACTAAATTTACTGCTGCAAGTGCTGCTGCTGCTGCTGCTATATCTGATGCTAGTGAGTGTGATAATAGTGATGACGCTAAAGAGAAAATAGAGGAGAGGGTGCATGGGGTGGCGGGGGTGGGAGAAAAAGGATGAAAGTGAAGAAACAAATGAAGAATCGGGTGATGGAACAAAACGATTTTTAAAAAAAAGGAAAAGAAAGAAAGAAGGAAAAAGAAAGCTGAAATGAAACGAGATTTGAAGTGAAAGATGTCAGAAATTGAGGACGAGAGGAAGTGAAGAAGAATGAGAAAGCAGACGAGAATTACGTCGACGACAACGACTAATTACAACAGTAATAACAAAACAAATAACAAGAAAATATTTGTAGGAAATTGACGATGATGATGATGATGATGACGTTGATGTTGATAATGATGATGATGATGATGGTGATAATAATGGCGACTACGACAATAATGACCTTTTACATAATGTTATTTATACTTTATCTCTTATCATTATGTGGTCTCAGCCAGAAGCTGAGGCCATGCTGGAGCATCGCAATACGAAAATAAAAAATATCCAGTAACTTTTCTGGAAAACGTTACTACGTTTAAAGTGGATCACACTACTCAGAGCACACAAAAATGCAGTAAGCTTTGGACATCAGCTAGATATCGTAAAGCATTTCTTTCTTTCATTTTATGTAAACAAAACCAAAATTTAAAAAAATCTTTCTTTGCAAAGTGGATAAGATTGGAAAACTTTAGCCAATTAAATAATGTACTGAAGATTAAGTAAATATTCTTTACAGATTATCTGTCTATATTTGTACAGTAGAATTAGACAGCCACGACATAAACATAAAAGTTTAATGATGTAAAATGTACAGCAGTGATTCTTAATCAATTTGATTCCTATTTCATTCAGGTGGAACTTCATAGCCATTCCTTGTTTTTAAGAAAATCCTATAACATTTTTGTAATTAAATATTATTAGAAAATTTCTGATAAGCAAAAATTGTTAAAATATTTTGGGGTTTTTTTGTGTTTCTTTTCTCTTTTATTTGATGTCAGTCATTTGACTGTGGCCATGCTGTGGCACCACCATAAAGATTTTTTAAGCCTGATAAGTATTCCATCGGTGTCTTTTGCCAAAACGCTAAGTTACGGGGACGCAAACACTCCAAAACCGGTTTTCAAGCGGTGGTGGGAGACAAACTGTTACAAAACAGAAACACATAGAGTCACACACACACATATACACACATATATATATATATAATACAATAATAACTATAATATATATCATAATAATATATATATATTCTCCGATTTAAAGTGATATTTACATATCAACAAACTGACTGAAAAATGATGAACTAATCCAAGCCAACTTACAAAGCCTGCCTCGTTTATAAATATTATAGGTGGTGGTGGTGGTGGTGGTGGTGGTGGTGGTGTGTGTGTGTGTAGTGGTGGTAGTCATGGCCGTGGTGGTGGTTATAATGATGATGATGATGCTGATGATGATGATGATGATGATGGTGATGATGATTAGGAG
>NC_068996.1:45000574-45001488 GCF_001194135.2 Octopus bimaculoides | reverse complement strand
TAAAGTGTAGTATATTGCCACTTAAGTGTGGCTGACCCCTAGGGGTGGATGTTACTGTTGGTTTTAGCCCCAGGAGGACATCTCCTCCAGCTGGCTTATCGACACACGACTGTGTCCTGTTTGCCAAGGGAGTTATCCCTCTCACCTCGGCCAGCAGCACGAACGTATCCGGATTTCAGGGTTATTTCCCTTCGTCGGCGTTCGACAGACGCACACACACAAATATATACGACGGACTGCCTTCCAAATCCACTTACAAGTCGTTGGTCGGCCCGAGGCTATAGCAGAAGACAGCTGCCAAAGCAAACCTCATACTCATGCACATAAATTTTAACAAAATCTTTGTCTAACAGCAAGTCGTTTCATTCATAATACAAGAAGTTATTTCGTCCTCTCTCCAATCCCACATCTTCCCAGCCCCCTATCATTTGCTTTCTTCCCCAGATTCATAAACGCAATGAGCCCGGCAACCTTATGGTCTCTACATGGAATTGCCCAATGGAATTAATTTCCTAATACTTCGAACTCGTCCTCTTATCCGTTGTGGCTTCCTTCACGACATTAACAATGCAGTTCATCTCTTTAATACCTTCTCGTTACCTTCTGCGTCTTTCTGATTCTTGCTCACTTTCGAGATGAAATCTTTTTACACCGTTGTACCTCATAATGAATGCCTCCGTGTTCCCAAATATATCTTTCACCCACGTCCCTATCTCCAACCTAGCACTTCTACCCTCCTCCTTATATATATATATATATATATATATATATGTGTGTGTGTGTGTGTGTGTGTGTGTGTGTGTATACATATATATTATATATGTATACATACATATATACATATGTATGCATACATATATACATATGTATACATACATACATACATATATATATATATACATACATACATATAT
>NC_068996.1:44993685-44996706 GCF_001194135.2 Octopus bimaculoides | reverse complement strand
TGATGATGATGATGACGATGATGATGATGATGATGATGATGATGATGATGATGGTGATGATGTTGATGATGATGGTGGTGATGATGATGATGATGATGATGATGGTGATGATGATGATGATGATGATGATGATGATGACGATGACGACGACGATGATGATGATGATGATGATGATGATGGTGATGATGATGATGATGATGGTGGTGGTGGTGGTGGTGGTGGTAGTGATGATGACGATGATGTTGATGATGGTGATTGTGATGGTGAGGATAATGCAATTTCTATCTTTGTGTGTTGCTGGCTTACTGTACGTGTTAAGAACCGTTCTGCTGCCGCTGCTGCCGCTGCGCCTGCTGATAATGATGATGATGATGATGATTGTGGTGGTGGTCGTCGTGCTGTAGTGGTGGTGGTGATGATGATGATGAATGATGACGATAATGATGATGATGACGGTTTTGGTGGTAGTGATAGTAGTGGTAGTTGTAGTGGTAGCGGTGTTTGTGGCCATGATGGTTGGGTCTCACGATAACGATGATAAACACACCATTACTATGACCATGGCCACAAGAATAATAATAATAATAATAATAATAATTAACGACGATGGTGCTGAGGTAGAAGAAGGAGAGAAGGAGGAGTAGAGAAAGAAAAGTAAAAATCGGGGGGTGGAGGAGGAGGAGGAGGAGGAGGAGGAAAGCAGACGATAATGATTACAATAGGAAGTAATTCAACGGACAGTTAAATTAAAAAATACAATTACAATTATAAAAAATATAATGTTAATATCATTAATGATTAGAAATAATGGAAGTGATATTAATAAAATAATATAGGTCGGAGTGAGTGGAACTCTGCACTTTGAGTTCAAATCCAGCCAAGGTCAATTTGTTTTTCATCTTCCCTCATGGTCGTTACAACGATGATGGTGGTTTTGTGGTTTTGGTGTGGTGGTGATAGTGTTGTTGTTGTTGTTGTTGCTGTTGTTGTTGTTGTTGTGGTGGTGGTGGTGGTGGTGGTGGTAGTGGTGGTGGTGGTGGTGGTGGTAATGATAGTGATTGTGGGTGTGTGGTGGTGGAGATAGAGATAGTAGTGGTGGTGGTGGTGGTGGTGATGGTAGTGTTGTTGTTGTTGTTGTTGTTGGTTTCTGTTACCGTTATCAAAAATCTCTGAAGATATGTCAGTTTCAGCCCTTGGCTGAATATTCCGAGTCGTTTAATAGCCGATGAAACTCTTAACCTTTCCGTTTCACAAAAAGCTAAAGACCACAAATTTCAATTTCGTCAGATATTATCTAGGACCAGCAACAACAATCAGACAGTTATACATCATTGGAATTCTACGTCTAGTTGCCCTTTTAGGAGCAATCTCCGTTCTGCTTATTTCCGAGTAAAACTAATTACCCTGAACTTGAATTCATCCTAGGTTGTTGTATTTTTTTGTTCTACATAATGATCTGAACTGAACTAGGTATTCAAACTTCTTGCCCGGTTCTTCATTCCAGAGATGGAATTCGCCAAATCTCATGAGCCTGCCTCGTCGGGAGCTGATGTGTCAAGCTACCAACTCCTTCTTGTTAATCCATACATCCGCAACCACATTTAGTCTTCTAGAATGGTAGCATAACAGGCGAGAAAAGAGAAATGTCCTTGGCTGATTGAGAGTGATGCGAAAAGGTTCCGATAAGTGACAGTTAAATTTGACAACTGAACTGTCACTGGTGGGACATTATAGCAATCCGACCTGTGAGGTTAGGACACTGATTGACCTTTCACACGTATAAATTCATCTAAATTGAATAGAACCTTCCTAAAATCCGGATATAGCACCAATCTGCTTAACGATGTATCACATGAGTTAAAGTGTGTTGTGGATAAAGCTAAACGGAATCTGGTTTGTTTACACATCTCAAACTGACTTATCTTTAAAAAGTGCTAATACGCAGGAGATTAGTTTTTTTCAAAATTCTCTACTCTGCAATGAGCTCATTGTAAAATAATCCACCTCACACGGCTTTCGTCGACTCGAGACTATAGTAGGTAATTCTAGCCCAAGGTACCACGCAGTGAGACTGAACCCAAGGCGATATACGTACTTTTTCACCAAGACCACGATTAAAATAATGGATGCTTATGAAACTTTTCTTTTTATGCGATTTTCCTAATAAAAGAAAATTATTTCAAATTTTTTCCAAAAGAGCTGCTTTGGAGAGAGCATCAAGTCGATTACATCGACCCCAGTGCGTAGCTGTTACCTATTTTATCGACCCCGAAGGAATAAAGCTTAAGTCGACATCAGCGGAATTTGAACTCAGAACTTAGCGACGGGCAAAACACCGCTAAGTATTTCGCCCGGCATGCTAACGATTCTATCAGCTCGCCACCTTGCTGATAAAAGGAAATAATGCAGGAAAGCAATATTGTCTTTGAATTATTAGTTTATATATCAATAAATATCAATAAATTAAGACGGCTAGCTGGCAGAATCGTGAACACAATGAGCGAAATGCTTAACGGTATTTCGTTTGTCTTCACGTTCTGAGTTCAAAATTCATCGGGGTCGACTTTGCTTTCGGGGTCAATTATTTAAATACCAGTTGCGTACTGGGTCGATGTAATCGACCGGCCCCTCTCTCCAAAAATTTCGAGCCTTGTGCCTAGAGTAGTAAAGAATATATATCAATATATGTTATACATGATGAAATAACAAAATTAATATATTGGTCCTAGTAGATCGTTTCCACGTGTAATAGTATTGTAACACTGTCGTATACATAGTATTATAAGATTGTTAAGACAAATGGGAAGCCAAAGCATTGGCATGTGGCGATTGTAGACGCAAGCATGGCTGTAGTTAGTAGCTTACTTCTCAACAACATGGTTCCGGTTCAGTCTCACAGCGTGGCAACATGGGCAAGTTTCTTTTGCTATAGCCTCGAGCCGACCAAAGCCTTATAAGTAGATTTGGTAAACGGAAATTGAAAGAAGCCCGTTGTATATATATATATATATATATATATAT
>NC_068996.1:44990949-44993449 GCF_001194135.2 Octopus bimaculoides | reverse complement strand
TCTGTGTTTGTCCCTCATCATCGCTTGACAAACTATGTTGGTGTATTTACGTCCCTGTAACTTAGCGGTTCGGCAAAGACACCGATAGAATGTTATTAAGCTTAACAGAGATAAGTTAAGTGGTCGATTTATTCGACTAAAAATTCTTCAAGACGTTGCCCCAGCCTGGCCACAGACAAATGATTGAAATAAGTCAAAAGTAAAAGAATGATGTTCGTTATATTATCCAGGACAGCCTATTATTTTTGGACTCTTGCGGTATTTCTTTCGATTGGGTGTATACTGCTGTTCCCATTCAAAACATTAAGTAGAGTCCGTCACCGGTATTCTGAATATGTTATATGCTTTCGATTCCCTGTTGCAAGCACTGAACTTGCTCAGTTAATGAACTTCACAGAGCAAGAACGACATGAAATATCTCCATTTAATCATGTGTAGTGGTTATCGTAATGTAGAGACCAGTGGCTGATTTATGGTCCAAATCGGCCTAATTCATTTCGCTTATGGTGTTAGCTCGTTGGGCAAATATATCACCATCTAACATCGTAAATTCTCATGTAATCTTCGAAAAATCCGCTGCGCAAAAGATGCAATGTGTGTCTTCTGTTGTTCCAAGTACAGTGAGAATTTGAATTGTAAATCAACGACGAATAAGTTGAACTATGTTTGATAAGCATGCTCTCTTATTTTAATATATAATCGGATGAAATATTCGTGAAAATATCGATTTTAAAATATAGTTTATAAATTAAAGCAAAAATTTAATTTTCGTTATATATGCCATCAAATTGTTCATGTGTTTTCTCCTATTCAGTAATATAACTAGTAAGAATATTTGTAATAAAATACGTTACACTATGAGAGAGATGGATTAACAAAATGGCCAAATGTCAGACAAAATGGCTGCAATGTGATAGAATCAGTAGAGCAGGAAAAAACATGTGCGTTACTTAATTATTTCGTTTCGTATTCTGGCTTCGAATCTTGCTAATGGTCAATTTAGACCTTCATACAATAACCTCGCTTTCATACCGTAACCTCGCTTTCACTTCCTCATACACAAACACACACGCGTACGTACACACACACACACACACACATATATACACATACACAAACACACACACAAACAGAAACACAAGCACACACACACACAGATGTAAGAACTCGAGTTTATGTTAGAAATCAATATATGAAAGGAATTATGTTTCTATATGAACTACTTGTGAGAAATCGTATCATTTCATCTATCGTGTAACTGATTTCGTTTGCCGTATGACTCATAAATTTGCCAAAGTATGGAAATGCTCTAAATACAACACAAAACACATTCTTAATAATCAAAATAATTTTCAACCAAAAGGCAAACATTTAACAAAGCAGAAATCTAATTTTTCATTTCGTTTATTAATCGTTGATAACAAAAACTGAACAACGCAGCTTCAGATGTTTCTAAAGCAATGAATCACGGAAATGTGGTTGAACAGTAGCATCGAAAATGTTGGTCGTTGGATATGATGGGTTGTAAAGAACGTTGCGCTATATAATTAATGAGATAGGCAGGCACATAAATGTTTACACAGCGTAAAGTAACTTGGTAAATATAACGCTCTTTATGCTAACAACAATCTTCGCTTTCGAGTGAATGGAAACAATTCGTAAATGTATACAAATATAATTTGACTAGAACAAATTTACAACCAAATAATGATGTTCTTGATAAAAATTCAAAGGTAAGAACTATGGGAAATTAATTGAAGTCATAAGTCTAATTAAGCAATATTACACTATTATTGAAACAAACCGGATCTATAAAAAGAGAAAGTCTTACGCCATGATAGCATACTCGAAGTAGCTACATGAAACACAAAGAAATAAATAGATCCCCATAAACATAATCCATGTAATAAGAACAATAAACCGAAATCAACATAACAACATAACATTACATAGTTAATGGCCTTAGCTGTAACTTGGTATGTGTAACAGCAAATAAAACATAATGCATATTATCTAAAAGGAATACGTAACTACGGGTATGTTGGCAGGTGTATGATATTAACTGCTTTGTTTTATTTTATCAATGTATAGAAATTACCCCAACGGGCAGAAATAAAAAAAAACGAAAAAGGCACGAAATTCCTTCATCAATGCATAGCATTTATTTTCACGCACGAATATGTATATGCTTCCATATAAATGAATTTATACATGGTATGAATAAAGAAATGAGCATACAATATGTGTCTGTGTATGTGTGTGTGTGTGTGTCAATGTAACCTCGTGGGCATCGGTACCATTTTCCTCTTTCTCCGTTCTTCCATTCTCCGAACTTTCCATCTTTCCGACGAAGGGCTACGCCCGAAACGTCATGCACTCTCTCTTTCTTTTCCTGAGCGTCCAATAACACTATCCGTATCACGTCCTCACTTTGTTGTTTTTTTGTTATTGTTTTTTTGAACTTATATATATGTGTGTGTGTGTGTGTGTGTGTGTGTGC
>NC_068996.1:44988503-44990681 GCF_001194135.2 Octopus bimaculoides | reverse complement strand
TGTGTTAAGAAACTTGCTTCCTAACCACATGGTTCCGGATTCAGTCCCCTGCGTCGCAACTCGGGCAAGTGTCTTTTCCTATAGTCACTGCCCAACCAAAGCCTTGTGAGTGGATTTCATAGACGGAAACAGAAGGAAGCCACCGTATGTATGTATGTATATATATATATATATATACGTATATGTGTGTGTGTGTGTGTGTGTGTGTGTGCCTGTCTGTCTGTCTAGGTGTATGTGTTTGTGTGTCTGTGTTTGACCTCCCCCTCCACCATCGCTTGACAACCGATGTTGGTGTATTTACGTCGCCGTAACTTAGCGGTTCTGAAAAAGAGGCTGATAAAATAAGTACTAGGCTTACAAAGTTCCTGGGTCGATGTGTTCGACTAAAGGCGGTGCTCCAGCATGGCCGCAGTCAAATGATTGAAACAAGTAATAGAATATATATATGTATGTGTGTGTGTGTGCGTATGTATGTATGTATATCCACGCACACACGCACCCGCACACATATGCATGCGCACATAGACAGTCAGGTAGATAGATAGATAGATAGATAGATAGATAGATAGATAGATAGATAGATAGATAGATAGATAGATAGATAGATGGCCACGGGCAGATAGATAGATAGATAAATAGATAGATAGATAGACAGACAGACAGATAGATAGATAGATAGATAGATAGATAGATAGATAGATAGATAGATAGATAGATAGATAGATAGATAGATAGATAGATAGATAGATAGATAGATAGGTCAGATAACGTTATATGCCCTACATATTTAATTTATTTTTGCAATCGTTAGGCCACAGCACATCAGCAAATAGTATTCGGTCAATTTGCATATAAGTCCCAAACGAGCGATTTATGTCACTTCAAGATGATGCAAATACATGCTATTTATAAACCATATTAATAGCGAAATGTTGGCATCTCCCATTCTTGATCACTTCAGGGCGTGTTGCCTCGCTTGGTCTAGGACACTTGGTGTTCTTTAACAGTCGTCGTCGTACAGATAACTTCCCGTGGACGCTAAGAAAAGAAAAAAGCGTGTAATATGCAACACAGGCAGTAAACAATAAATAAAATAGAACAGAGTGGTGACATTTAGTAGAGATGACCCGGAAGTTGTTCCTCTGGGATTAGTATTGCACACAGCAGTAGCTTTCTTCAACCGAATACACGTCGTTGATTGGCCGAAATTACCCAAATATGACAACTTTAACACGAAATAACTTCTAAAATACCAAATTTTGTCAAAAATGCTGAAAGTAAACCGTGAGACATTCTACCAGTAAACGAAATTTTAAACTGTTTAGTAAAAAAAAATTAATTAAAAAATGTTTGAGCCAAACTGAACAGATCTTAAATGTTTATATAATCACCACATAGAGCTCCCAACAAAGTCGATACGCCGAGTTACAGACAAACACCAACGAAAATTCGTATCAAATTGAATCAAATTAACGCGACCACTGAGCTTAAAATTGTCAAGTGTATATCGGCAGGGCCTCAATAACAAAGTGTATGAAATGATTGCCCTGGGCAAAGTTATGTTTATATGAAATATATACTATTCATGTAGAAGTCAATGTCGAACAGAGATGACTTTCACATAATGTTTAGGAATGAATGACGGTTCTTGACTAGCGAAATGAAAGCAAATAGTTATATGTGAGAATTAAAACAAGAATAGCAGAAGTTTCAGCATTATTGTAACAACAGCATGTAAAAAAAAAACAACAATAAATTGTGAACAACTGGAATGTAACAGAAAACATTAATACGAATTATATGAAATATCATGTATGGTATTTAAAAAAAATTGATTGCGGCAGTGTAACCACGGAGCATCAGAAAGTGTTAAAATTCTGCTTGTTCATCTTTTTAGACTTATATTTTGTAAATATTAACACACACGATTTGGAATTAAGTGACTTCTTTCTATGCTGAGCAAACCGTTATTTCTTATTTTTCCTTTTATTTTGCAATGATTATCGTTAATTTTTTTTAATATCCTACCGAATATATTATACTTTATATCAATTTTTCATTCTCTAACAATTTGCATTTCAGCGAGTGAAAGGGAGAAAGAATGAGAAAGGGAGAAAGAATGAGTAAGCGAGAGAGAGAGAGAGAGAGAGAGAGAGAGAGAGAGAGAGAGAGAGAGAG
>NC_068996.1:44987896-44988493 GCF_001194135.2 Octopus bimaculoides | reverse complement strand
AGACAGACAGACAGACAGACAGAGAGAGGGGGGGGGAGAGAAGGAAAGAGAGGGAGTAGAAAGGGAGAGAAATAGTGGGATCTGTATGAGATTTTAAGAATAAGTTAGAGGGAAAAATGTTGAGAAAGACGAGTAATGGAGACAGAATTTCACTAAGAAAAAGTGGGTGATCTGTTTATATATGTCAGTGTGCGGTGTATGGCTGTGTGTGTGTGTGTGTGTGAGTGTGCGTGTGTTGTTTTGCATCAATAGAAATAACTTTAAACAAATATAGATTAATATAATGTTATCTGGTGTAGACTAACAAAATTAGAAACAACTTGAGGCATATGCATTAAAATGTTTATTTCAATATATACGTAGATACATACATTCGTACATCATACACACACACACATACACACACACACACACAGTTGTAAGTACGTATGTATGTATATATGGCCGCAGTCAAATGATTGAAACAAGTAAAAAATAAAATACAAGAATACATACACATATACACACATATATACATATATATATGTGCGTGTGTGTGTATGTACTCTTGTATCTGATATATATATATATATATATATATATATATATATATATATA
>NC_068996.1:44984297-44987457 GCF_001194135.2 Octopus bimaculoides | reverse complement strand
TATATATATATATATATTCCAGCACAACTGTCTGAATAATGGAGAAATGCTTTAAAACAATCGTTGCTTGTCTTTTTCTCTCAAAGCAAACAGGTGAAAAATAAACTAACGGTATGGAATACATTGCCTGCAGACTAGTTTTTAACATATCACAGGATTATTAACATGTATTAGAGTGTAAACTTATATGTATGTATGTTCGTATGTATCTATGTATGTATGTATGTATGTATGTACGTACGGATGTTTATATGTATGTATGTATGCATGTATCTATGTGACAAAACTCTAAGCAGCGTATCGTTACTAATATAAATATATTGTATATATTGAATATATTGTATATATTGTATATATTTCTTTTCTCTCAATTTGTTTTATTATAACTGACTATATCTACTACTGCTTGGGCTACTACTACTACTACTACTACTACTACTACTACTACTACTACTACTACTACTACTGCTGCTGCTGCTGCTGCCGCTGCTGCTACTATTCCTACTACTACTACTACTACTACTACTACTACTACTACTACTACTACTACTACTACTACGAAGAAGAAGAAGAAGAAGAAGAAGAAGAAGAAGAAGAAGAAGAAGACAAAAGAAAATGAAGAAGGTGAAGACAGTCCCAATTATTGTTGTGTCCTTGGGAAGAGTATCAGAAGGCATCAAGAGGAATATAAAGGAAACTGGAATAGAGTACCCAGTAGAAATGTTATAAAAGGTTGGCCTCCTTGGCACGGCCAGAATAATCAGGAATGTATTAGATAGTTGAAAAGAATGGATAGCATGGTACCGTAGGCTGCAGGTAGTAAACCCGCTACGCATGCAAGACACCAGGAGCTCCAACAAAACCTGTGATAAAGAGATAATAATAACAATAATAATGGTGGTGATGATGATGATGACGATGATTTTAAATTGTGGCACGAGGCCAGCAATTACATCTGAAAATTTATGTTGTACAGAGTAAAGAGAGAATACTATCAGCAGCCAGAGATATCCAAAATGTGACCGAAACAGTAGGAGAATCAAAGAGAAAAGGTAAAACAACAAAACAAACAAATGGAAAGAAATGGAAGTACATGGCCAATATATGTAGCAAACCGAGAATACAGTTCTATAATTAAGAAATGAGGAATTACGTACATTATTTACATTATTTACGTTTGACGGATATTTACATTTTCGATATGTTGATGACACCTTTATACTCTGGTCCCACCAGGAAGATGTCCAAGTACTGTTAGATCATGTGAACTCAATAAATCCATCCATACAGTTCACAATGGAAAAGGAAAAAGACAATCAGCTAGCATTCCTGGACGTATTGATAACACGCACCAAGTATAGATACAGGACATCCGTATACCGCAAGCCGACCTTCACTGGACGATACCTCAACTTCAACTCCCACCATCCATACAGTGTAAAGAGCGGGATTGTTCAGTGCCTAAAACATCGAACAATGAATTTAAGTAGTGATCGTGATACCCACCACGAAGAAATGATCAAGCTCAGTAACAATCTATTAAGCAACAAGTACCCCAAAACCATACTATCTACTCCAATTATGAGGAAAAGAGAGGATGAAACCAATAAACTGTCCACAGCCTGTCTACCCTATGTGAAAGGCCTCTCCGAAAAGATACAAAAGATATGCGGTTCATATGACATCAGGACAGTGTTCAAGAGGAATACAACTCTTCGCAAATATCTCATTCGGGTAAAACCACCAATAGAAGAGAATATGACCAAGAACTCCGTGTACTCCACCCCATGCAGCTGTGGTAGTTTATACAAAAGCGAAACATGCCGCACCCTCAAAATAAGGATAGACGAACATGGCAAAGCTGTGACACAAGGAGATATTGATAAATCGGGTATGGCTGATCATGTATGGAAAAATGGAGACCACCTCCCCCTGTTGGATGAAGTTAAGATAATAGACAGAGAAAACCAATGGAAAATACGAAAACTAAAAGAAGCAGCACATATGCTAGAACACAACAACCTCCTAAGCAGACCGAGTGCAGATATGAATAGCATATGGAACCGGTATTAAGGAAGGATTGAAAAATATTAGATTTATAAACCGCATTCGATTTTTATTGAGGGAGCGAACTAATGTACAGCGCAAACATTTACTTGGTCACAATAAGAGACAGACAGACAGACGGACAGAAAGGCAAGCAGACAGACAGACGGGCAGAAAGGCAAGCAGACAGAAAGACACAGAGGGAGTCCATACGTGATGTCTAAATTGTGTCTTGTTAATGCAATACTTAGAATGTAAACACATAGAGATAGATAAATATATATTTGATAAACTTTCAGTAAACAAACATACGTATGGACATCTGTGCATATATATACGTACGAAGATAGATACATTCATAGACGAATGCGTACAGTCTCGTCTGGCCATAAATCATAAGCACAAATACTTTCATAGATACAACATGAGGTTGACATACCTTCAACTCTCTGAAACTTAGAGGCACTGTTTTCATCAGAGCTCTCTTATTTTAAACCCGAATAATATCAACTTCAACAACAACGCAACAACAACAACAACAACAACAACAACGAAATAATGATCTTCTGTCTTATTAATGGAAAGAATGACATCTTAATTAGTTGCGTAACGTTTAAACCAATAAGATTTTCCGATAGCTATGAAATCAATATTAATTTAGTTGCTATTAATTTAAGACACTTAGTCGGGCTATTGTTCTGCTATGAGTTCATTTTATTTGTTTGTTTCATGTACTTTATTCATTGACGCTTTACTTTTGTTTTGCTTTGTTTTTTTAGTTTGATTTTTTTTTGAGGATAGGAGTGGAGGGGTCTTATTTTGTGTTGCTTTTCTCATACGTTTGTACTGAAACATTTTTTGTCTCGTCGTAATATTGTTGTTCGTGTTGCTACTGCTCTTGAACGTTGTCTATTTTGTCTTAATTCAATTTCTTTAGCTGAATTATTCTTGATTTGTTCATATTCCTCATAATTTTTCGTTTGTTTGTTTGTTTACTTATTCAAAGATGTTCCTTATTCCATTTCGCGCTGATATCCTCCCTATGTATACATACATGCATGCATACGTGCACACACACACACACACACACACACACACACACACACACACACAC
>NC_068996.1:44982742-44984123 GCF_001194135.2 Octopus bimaculoides | reverse complement strand
TACATTAAGTATATGTTGTTAATAATATACATACATGCATACATACATACATACATACATACATACATACATAGGTGCAAGACCGGTTTGTGTGGTAAGTACCTTGCTTACCAACCACATGGTTCCGCGTTCAGTCCCACTGCGTGACATCTTGGAGACAAGTGTCTTCTACTATAGCCGCGGCCTCACCAAATCCTTGTTAGTGGATTTGGTAGACAGAAACTGAAAGAATCCCAACGTAAATACATGGATATGATTGTGCGTCAGTGTTTTTCCCCAACCTTCGTTTAGTGTGTTTACGATGTTTACGATGTTGGTGTGTTTACGACCCCGTAAAATAGCGGTTCGTGAAAAGATACTGATAGAAGAAGTACTAGGCTTACAAAGAATAAGTACTGGGTTTGATTTGTTCAACTAAAGACAGTACGCGAGCATGACCCCATTCGGAAGTGTCCTAATTTCAAAACGTTTCACTTTTTTTCGTTCTCTCAAAAGGCAACGTTCTGTACTTCACTTTGACAATTTCTGATATCTTGGCTTCTGAAGCAGCTGGAGATACGATACCAAAAATAAATAAATACTGAAAAAAAAAACGCATTTGACCAAATTTGGACATAGGATAGTTTAACATAATAGCAAAGGATATATATAGAACAAATACTGAGGGATTATCAATCTGGGCAAAATACTTCATAAGTCTATATATATATATATATATATATATATATATATATATATATATAATGAATAGATAGGGCTGAATTATCTAGCTGGGTACCGCTGGAGCTCTCACTTATAATCCAGGTTATGGCTAAGCACATCGAGTTGCAAGGAGCAGCTTGCAATGTATCTAAGATGAGTGATCCCAGTGTATTTCATCTGCTGAGTATATCCTGGCCTCGCTTCATTGGATTATAAATACTTTATACCTAATCTATAGCCAAGACAATTACAATAAAGACGGAAAATAATGTACAGTAGTATGTCGGTTTTCGAACAACTCTCATAGCGAATAAATCGTGCTTTGGATATATACATAGATCCAGATGAATATGGTACTTACATTGAGGTACCAGAATTTGGTACGGTATTATCCATACAACTTCAGAGTAAGGTGATTAAAATCAAAATAAGCAACAAGGATATTCAGAGGTAATGCAGTGCGATCGTTTCAAACAATTCCATTTAATTGAACAATGCAATCATTACATCAATTTCAATGCAGAGCAATCCTCAGTAGCATAAAGACATAGAATTTAATTAAATTAAAACAGATGGACACATTAGTATAATTTTACCTAAAATCTCCAAGAAGGTAAGGAGATAGACAATGAATGATTGCATTGTTCAATTAAATGGAGTTGCTTGAAATGATCGTACT
>NC_068996.1:44975334-44982732 GCF_001194135.2 Octopus bimaculoides | reverse complement strand
ATATATATATATATATATATATATATATATATATATATATACGAACGTTATTTATCAATCAATCCTCAAGAAATATCGAAAGGATTCACGCAAGCAAATACACGGAATCAAAGATGCTAATGACCTGAAATGTTGAAACAAAAGACGGATAAACAAACAGACAGAATAAGAAGACGGACTTTCAGAAGTCTGAATGTATGATAGGAAGTGCAATTTGAAAAATAATGGTGAATATATTTCTAAGATAACTAGGAGGGTGTTATTTATATTTGCCAAGACGTGTATAAATAACAACATTTCGCGCTTTCTGTTTTTCTCTCTTTCTATCATTGGCATTAAGCATCTGTCAGCCTCCCATTTTGTTTCTAACAAATTTCGCTGAAGTTGTTGTCTAGCTTCTATGTTTGTCTTGATCCAGAAAGCCTCAGGTCGAAAAACGTTGCAGCTGTGACCACCCGTTTCCTCATCTTTTTTCTTCTTTTTTTTTCTTTCGTTTTTTCTTTGAGAAATAGTATCTAGAGAAATCTTTATCCAGAAAAATCATTCGTTTGATTTTATGTTCAAAATGTTTGTTCTTGGAAAGATTTGGTTTCAATTTCTAGTTTGGTGATCAATCAAAGAAATGTTTCCATGTTGAATTTTCTTTTGATACATATCTGATAGGGGAGATGAAATTGATAAGGAGAAAAACTCATTTTTATGAAAATTGTTGTTTCTACAGACGCTGATATGGGTACAGACATTGCTATTTGCTTATGAAATATACTTTTAGCACATATCCTACAAAGTTTTGATCTCAGAGCTCAATATTTGGTTAATATTTATTTCTTTTATTCTTTATTTGTCCAAGTCATTTGACAACAGCTATGTCGTCTTTAGTCGAACAAATCAACCCCAGGACTTATTCTTTGTAAGCCTAGTACTTATTCTATCGGTCTTTTATGCCGAACCGCAAATTTACGGTGAATGTAAACCAGACCAACATCGGTTGTCAAGCGATGGTGGGAAACAAATACACCCCGGTCTCGCGATATCTATATGTATTTGTGTGTCTGTATTTTTGCAAAAATTGGTGAATAAGTTTAACTATTTTTGGAGGCGAGATACGCCCCCACAACAATTCTCACAATTAGGTGAGAAAAAACTATTCACTTAAAGTGAGCAAATTTTGCCCAACTGCAGGCAGACCAGAGTACAGAATCCAGTAGGGACTTCTTGCTTGTACAAAAATATTACAACAAACAACAAACCCCCACTGGACACAAAATACAAAAAGTCTTACCTTGCAGTTGAGCTTCACTTAATTCGCCACGCTACAAACTAGCGTGGCTAACTTCTTTCAGCGCTTCGACAGACACTGACAATAATGCATGCGCGGCAGCAAAGGGAAGCAAGCTTCTTACCATACAGCCATTCCTGCACGTATCTAATATAATAATACTCTTGTACTTTTCTCCATCATAACATATGAATGAGAAGGGAAGGGGATGATACCTGAATAAGGAGGGAAGAAGTGATGGCAAACTTGGTAGTAGGGTAATGGAAATTCTACGGTGAAAAAAGAAAATCAAAGCAGCGTTTCAACTTTGTGTGAGAATATATGTGTGTATGTAAAAAGGAGGTATGTGAATGTTTGTTTGTGTGTCCAATGGAAGTGGGATGGTGAACATTCAACGCTGAAAAGAAAAATCAAACAGCGCTTCAACTCTGTGTAAGTATGTGTGTGTATGTGTGTACAAGGGAAGTATGTGAATGTTTGTATGTGTGAACCAGCGTTCTTTTAGTAACAAACGATGATCGATGTCACATCTCAAAAGACAACCACTAGATAACATTGACAAGTGTATTCATTTGAATTATCATCCATATTCTATCTTTTGTCCTTATTTATATATAAAATATTACAATTAGCCCTCAATTTTGACGGCACGGGAACAGCTAGTATAAGCAATAATTTCTAATACTCTTAATAAAGCAATGCTTCTCATAGAAAACACACACGCACACACACACATGTTTGTATGTGTGTCTTTATGTCCGTCACTCCAGCCGCATCCACTACCAAAACAGGACTGCAAAAGAGGAGCGGGCAGATTGTCTAATCTTTTCAAACTCGTCCAACGCTATGCATGAATTTTATCGATGTAAAATCTATCTTATTAAGAAGGAGACAGGAGCGAACGTTTCATTAATATTGCAGTGCGGAGAGATGCTCATATTTATCGGTTCGAGAACAACAACATTAAAGCTTTATGAACGTGAAAGGAATTATAATAGATTATTGTAATTAGGTTTGAAATTTTTAAAAAAATGAGAAAAGGTATTTTAAGCTAAAAATGTTTGATAGATTTTTACTAAATTAACCTTTCTTAATTTCAATCTAATCCACAAGAAAAAAAATTACAATTTTATTGTATTTACATTGACTTTTGTTTCTTTTCTTTATTTACAGGTGAGTGTTTCCATTAGATTTTCAATTCATTTTTGGTTTTACAACATTTGGATACAGAAGCTTTGAACGAGGTAATCTCGAATGATTCTATCATTATATTTATTATTATTATTATTATTGTGTGTGTGTGCTTGTTGTTTAGTAGCTTTTCTTTATAGAACATTTCCTCCCTATCTTTTATCATTATTTCCCTTGCTAGGAATACAAAGAGTTCCAAATAAGGCTGCGATATGTCAGAAGTGTTAGAAAGTCGGAAGAATGCTTAGCGGCAATTTCTTCTGATGCAACACATTCTGAGTTCAGATGCCACCGAGGTCGAGTTCACCTTACATCCTTTCGCTGTTGATAAAACAAATTTCAGTCACGTTTTGGGATTGATGTAATCGACTTATCCACTCTTCTAGAAAACTGCTGGCATTGTGCCAAAAGCAGAAGGAATTACTTCCCTTCTTAAATATAAAAGTAGTCTGAGAACAAGAAAATTGCATCGAAGCTGCGTTAAAGCGATGTCAGACGTGGCATGCAGACTGTCATATAACTTGTTTGACATTGCGTTTTTATTCTTCTCTTCCATTTTACGAATTCAGTGTGCACATGTGCATTGCATGATCATATTACTTTTCTCGGTTCCTACTTAAAATTGTTTATAGACCACAACCATCTCACGTACCTGCGTTCGTGAGGAACACTCCGCGCTCCAGTGAGTGGGGTTCTTTTTCTATTTTCTGTTTTTTTCTTTTTGGTTATTATATTTCTAACGAAACCTGTGCAACGCGTGATCGTGTGGTAAGAAACTTGCTCCCCAACCACATGGCTCTCGGTTCAGATCCACAGCGTGGCACCCTGAATGTGTGTGTGTATGAGCCTGTGTGTGTATGAACCTGTGTGTGTATGAACCTGTGTGTGTGTGTGTGTGTGTATGTGTGTGTGTGTGTGTGTGCGTCTTTGTGTCTGTTTTTGTCACTCTCAGCACCGCTTCACAACCGGTGCTGGTGTGCTTACGCCTACCACCGTAACATAGCGGTTTGAGAAATGAGTTCGATAGAATAATTACTAGGGTTTAAAAAAATAATTCATGGGGTCGATTTGTTCTACCCAGCATGACCGCAATCAAATGACTGAAAACAAGTTAAAGAATAAAAGAATTAAAGAATAAATGAATAATCAAAACTCTTCAGAAATTGAAATCTGTTCTGTGTATGCATACATTTATCTTCAGATCCCTTTTGCTGTAGTTACTTTGACGCCATCAGCACCACATGTTCAACAAAAATTGAAAAAGATCCTTAATGAATAGCCCGTCAGTCCAAACATGTCCATTCCATATTCCTGTATATCTTGAGAGACTTTCAATACGAAAATTCTCCTTCATTTGGTGCGTAGGATATGGTGGTTATAATTGTTTAACCTCTGGTCAGACCTGAGAGATCATATTTATCATTAAAGGCGTGCCAGCCGTGACCATTCTATCATTTTTGGAGATGTCATTATATCATGTCTTAATATTTTAAGACTGTGGGGTGTAAAAATATTGTTAATATTTATAACTTGTAGAGGGTCCCGTCTTGGTTCAAAGGACGTTATTCACATATTTTCGTATATGCTTATCTTTAATTTTAGACTTTGTTTCTGATTATATATACTTTATTTCGGGTAATTATGTTTTATACCATGCCAGTCCTGACTGAGAAAGCCTATGATCAAAGGAATTTCAACCGTGACCTTCACATTAATTGTGTAATGTGTTCTCTTTTACTATTCGCTATTTCCTGTAGGAAATTGGCTCGTCAGTATGTTTGTATTATTTTTATTCTAAGTTCATATCTTCCAGTGCTATATCCTGACGCAGCGATTAAAATGTTTATCAAGTGACATTTTTTTTTTTAATCCTGTCAATCCTGAAAATAATATGGCTTTGAAAAGAATAAACAAATACTAGCATACTATCACATGAAAAAAAGGGAGTACTTTTTCTGTACCAATTCCACAGTAGCCAGATAATTCTCTCTGGAAGCTTTTTTTAATTTTTTTATTTTATCCTGTTCCTATATATTCTGGAAGCGTCTGATGGAGATGCTGTGTTCTTGCTTTTGTTTTTGTAATTTTATATCATACCTTCCAGCAGGCTTTTCACTGGTTCAGTGCAAAATTCTCGTTTCATGAGAGTGCAAATTGCTATCAGAAATATAAATAACCGCCATGTAGTTTGGTTCCATGCAACAGTGTATTGGTTATTTTTGCACTGGTGCGAATATTTCTTTGCCGATACAGCCGATACATATATGTCTGTCTGTATATATATGTATATATATATAGGCGCATGGCTTAGTGGTTAGGGCATTCGGCTCATGATCGAAAGGTCGTGAGTTCGATTCCCGGCGATGCGTTGTGTCTTTGAGTAAGACACTTTATTTCACGTTGCTGCAGTCCACTCAACTGGAAAATATTAGTAGTACCTGTATTTCAAAGGACCGGCATTGTCACGCTATGTGTCACGCTGAGTTTCCCTGAGAACTACGTTAGGGGTACACGTGTCTGTGGGTTGCTCAGTCACTTGCACGTTAATTTCACGAGCAGGCTGTTCCGTTGAGCTTCCTAGATCTTGAATATATTCTGCACTTTTGCTATAAGCCTAGGTCCTTTGGCTAGTTGAGATAAGGTCCAATTGTGCTAATTCACACCCAGTGAGGCACACTTCCGTACCCACGAGTCCACAACTGTCATTTGTTCTCCAAACAATAAACTTGTCCTTTTTCTTTAATGCCATTACAAACTTCGGAGAATTATTGAGTTTTGAGATTTTTTCTCCCACTCTTTTCAAGTAGAATTCGTCTTAAATGAATGCCATTTGATAATCATGATGCATTCTCTAGCAACGGACATAATTTCAATAAATCATGAATTTGTTGTACGTATTTGATATACCTGCATGTAACCATGCAGTTCAGATACATGTCATGCGGCGTTCTGTAGCCTTTTATCTACAGATGTAATCCCAAACAAGCATTTAGTTGCACGCATGCAAGCTACAAGGAATCTAGTGTAGCCCTGCGTCGGCAAGACTTGTAAAAATATAGAAAAAAGTGAAAGGAGTACAGTGAACTTGCGGAGTAGAATATCCAACATTTTGGATGCAATCCTTCGTCAGTGGGTAGAGAAAAAGAGAAATTGAAGAAAGACAAACAGGGTTTTACATCCTCTCATTTGCAACTGATAATCGACCCAGAATAATACGGGCTGCAAACGTGAAACAGAAGTTATAGGAAAGGGCTTGCAAAAAGGAAGTGGAAAAGAGAGATGGAGAGATAGGAGAGGTAGGTAAATATGGGAAAGTTGCAGAGAAACTTGTCTTTGTCAAACGTTTGGGTTCATCATTTCATCGACTGTGGGGAATGAAATCGCGTTGTCTTAATTTCGGCGATATTCAAACTTACAAGGTGAAGAGATGAAATTTGGTTGCTTCGGTGTTTTAGACTGTCTGATGACTACAGAACTTCTTTTTTCTATCATTTTTTTGTTAGCAACTTATGTTGATATTTTTGTTAGAGGTGAGTGCATTAGACCAACTGTACTGATACAATTCTCCTTCATCAAAATTATGAGTATAAAAGAGATATTTATTTTCTGCGAGAGGCAAGTTTGTTTCATTTCTCCTCCCTTCTCCTCCTCCTCCTCCTCCTTCCTTACTTCTTCTACTTCTCCTTCGTCTTCATCTCTTTCTTGTTGTCTTTCTCTTTTTAATTAAAATAAAGGCGAAATAAAAATACGTATTCACTCAGACTTGTATGAATTTTTATACGTTACTCTTCATCGTTTTCCTTTATAACATATAATCACCAGCAGCATCGCCAATTCTAAACCCCCCCCCCCACTTACTTTCTCCTTAACATCATTCTGATCAGTACCATCACGTGACATAAATTACACATTCATATATATATATATATATATATCTGTATATGTGTATCTGCATGTATCTATGCATCTATACTCTCATACATATACGTGTGTACAGAGAAAGAGAGTGAAAGTGACAGAGAGAGAGAGCTGTAGAGAGAAAGAAAGAGCGGTAGAGATAGATTCATATGCGGGAAGAGAGAGGAAAAGAGAGAAGGGGAAGAGAGAGGAAAAGAGAGAAGGGGAAGAGAGAGGAAAAGAGAGAAGGGGAAGAGGAAGAAAGTGAGACAGAAGCTGCGGGAAAGTGAGGGACAAACAGAATTCGGCTTCATTATTCATTTGTATTGCATTTATATAAATATGTTAATTTTATTGCTGTTGTGTGGAAAATAAATCTTCAATTAATATTGCACTTGTTCTGTTTATATAGCTTTTAGCAACACTGCTAATAATGCTGCTGTCGATGGTTGTGGTGATGGTGGTGATGGTGGTGATGTAGTACAACCACTACCACCAACAGTACTACTACTACTACTACTACTACTGTTTTATTTTTAATTTTTCATCAATAGGCTCATTTTTAACGTATTTTTTCCCTACAATACCGAACGCAGGTCTTCGGGCCTTATGTATGTGTATTGTTCCGTGACAATTATATTTCGTGCACATTGACAAGTCCTAAGGTTTTTTTGGTTATGTATTTGTCTGTACTTTTTTTTCTTTTTACCATTCCTAGTTTTCTAGTTAACATTTTACTCTTTTACTCTTTTACTCATTTGTTTCACTCATTTGACTGCGGCCATGCTGGTGCGTCGCCTTTAGCTGAACAAATCGACCCCAGGACTTATTCGTTGTAAGCCTAGTAATTATTCTATCGGTCTCTTTTGCCGAACCACTAAGTTATGGGGGACATAAACACACCATCATCGGTTGTCAAGCGATGGTGTGGGGGGAGAAAAACACACGCAAACATGTCATATATATATACATGTATATATTTATACAGACACACACACACACTCATAACTATACGACAAATATACCACTGC
>NC_068996.1:44973509-44974281 GCF_001194135.2 Octopus bimaculoides | reverse complement strand
GTTTCTGTTTTAAATTCAACATGTTCTTAAACTTCTTGTTGTTATGATAAAACCAGTGATAATAAGAATATTTGAATACTATTATCTTATTTCTAGCATCAACTTCAGTTTGTCTTTTGTATTGTACTCTTTCCTGGTTTCCTTGTTCATTTTCTGTGTTGACTCTCAGTAGATTTCCTATATATTGGTATGAATGGTTCGGGTTTAATCCAATAACTTCGGTATCTGTAGCTCAATTTAATGCTATCAGTTTTAATCAATTTGTCTCCACTTATATAGCAGTGTTTACAATTTGTCTTATCCCACACTCTTTTTTTTTTTTTTTTTGCCCAGCACTAATTTACGAATAGTTACCTTCTAAATATCTTAAAATCAAGCGTTGGTATAACTGTATACGCGCAAGTGCGGATGTCTAGGCGCAGGCATAGCTGTGTAGGCGCAGGCATAGCTGTGTAGCCGCAGGCATAGCTGTGTAGGCGCAGGTGTAAATATATAGGCACTGGCATGGATGTGCAGACACAAAGTAGCTCTATGATAAGACGTTTACTTCCCATGGTCTTGAGTTTGATCCCACTCCGTATCACGTTGGGCAAGTATCTTCTACTATAGACCTGCACCGACCAAAGCATTGTGAGAGGATTTGATAGATGGAATCTGAAGGCAGCTTGTCGTGAATATGAATATACATGTGTGTATATATATATATATATATATATATGTGTGTGTGTGTGTGTGTGTGTGTGTGTGTGTGTGTGTGTGTGTGTGTGTGTGT
>NC_068996.1:44970255-44973191 GCF_001194135.2 Octopus bimaculoides | reverse complement strand
TATATATATATATATATATTCTCCTTTCTGGTTTTGTATGTATGTATGTATGTCTGCGTATGTATGTGTACATGTATATATGTGTGCATGTAGACGTGTGAATGTTTACTTATGTGTGTGCTTTTTGTTGTGTGTGTGTGTGTGCGCGTGTGATTATGAGTGAATGCATGCGTGTGTTGTTTTTGTGTTTTTGTTTTGTTTCGCACCACCTCTTGCTAACTGGGGCTGATTTGGTCAACTGAACACTTCAGGTCGGTGTCCCAGCATGGCGTCAGTAAAAGAAGTAAAAGAGAAAAAGAAATTTTAAAAGAGGAAACGTTTCATAGTTTTACCTGTAGTATCTGCACCTTTCGATCACCATATGTGAGTTTGGAGTCTGAGATACGCAAAATTGTACGAAATAATAACTCCTTCTAAAAGATACCTTTTCATATTGGTACGGAGCTAGCTTCAGCTATCTTTCAATGCTCTCTAATATTTTTATTTTCCATTTTGATCTGGCATGGTTGATGTGCTTTGTTAATATTGGAAGTACTTTATTATGGTAGAAAGTCTCTATTATCAAGAAGTGCATAATACTATCAAACACCTTTCGGTAGTCAATCCAGGCTATGTTCAGTTTTGTTTCATTCTCTTTATAATCGTTAGTTTCAAAGCCATTTATACTTTTCCGGCTCTCTTTCTGTTCGTCTCTTAATATATTATTGCTCTCCAGACGAATAATCAGTTTGTTGTTGCATATTGATGTAAGTAGCATGCTCATTATAGGCCTATGATTTCACAAGTCTTTGGTATCAATTGTTTTTGGAAATTAATGATTTTTTCCCCTTTCAGCAGCCGTTCCGCTTTTTATTCCTGTAAACTTACAACACCATTCAATGCTATCAACATATACCTCAGAGTACAGGTCAAGTTCTTCAGTGAAGTGTTAGGGATTATGTTAATCGCAGATGCTTTTTGCAATTTTTTGCACTTACTTGCAATTCACAATGTACAAGTGATTTCCCTTTTTTTTTCTTTGTATTTTTTCATATATTTTTATAAAGATCGCAAACAAATTTGTTCATACTATCTTGACTCTATGTAGATACATATTTCTCTTATGGTGATATATTATAAATTGTGTCCATTCATTGAACTTCCCAGCACAGCATAGTGTCCCTTGAGAACGTGCAGCACTTTACTTTACTGTTTGTTCTTGTATCGCATATGTTTGTAGATGGCATTTCAGTTGCAGTACTCAGATAGGTAGCTTGCATATAAACTAAGCTCTGCCTATCAGGCTTGAGCCATGATATACATACTTGCATAGATACATACACATACATGCATATATACATATATACTTACATATATATACATAGATACATTCATGCATACATACATACATACATACATATATGTATACATAATATATATATATATATATATATATATATATATATATATAGATGGAGGCGCAATGGCCCAGTGATTAGGGCAGCAGACTCGTGGTCATAGGATCGCGGTTTCGATTCCCAGCCAGAGCGTTGTGTGTGTTTATTGAGCTAAAACGCCTAAAGCTCCACGAAGCCCTGCCAGAGGCGGTGTCCAGCCCGGCTGTATTCTTTCAGCACAACTTCCTCTCACTCTATCTTCCTGTTTCTGTTGTACCTGTATTTCAAAGGGGCTAGCCTTGTCACACTCTGTGTCACGTTGAATCTCCCCGAGGACTATGTTAAGGATACATGTGTCTGTGGATTGCTCAGCCTCTTGCACGTTGATTTCACGAGCAGGCTGTTCCGTTCATCGGATCAACTGGAACCCTCGTCATCGTAACCGACGGAGTGCCACGATGACGATGTATTACATATAATCCATACAGGCACACATACACACTCACACACACACACAAGCAACACACACACATACAAAGACAAACACAGACGCACACACCAACACATGCACACACATATACAAGACATATATATATATATATATATATATATATATATATATATATGCACAAGGCTCCCATTATTATTGGTATTGTTTTTACTTTCCTGTCTCACATACTATTTATTTGCACGTACGCTAATATCTTTGCAAATTGATCAATTCTTCAATTTCTTCTCGCTAATAATTTTCTCAGAAGCAATCAACATCCCTAACAGCGTACACAGTTTTTCTTTCCAGCCTTGCAGGATGAGATATAGAGAGTTTTCTTTGACTTCCTTGCCAAATTACACAGCTACTTCCCAGTTGATAGTGGTGTTGTCCTTTTTATATATCGCGTTTATTTCATTTTTCTTGTCTGATTTTGCTTTAAATCGTCAGCATATTGCAAAGAACAACGCACACGGCGATTTTATTGTGTCGAATTATATACTCTAACTTAATAAGAACGTGTTGTAAGAATGTGTTGTAATCAACATTTTTAGTGTACTGATTAATAGTCAGCACTAAAGATTAATATATTCAATTTTTTAATGTTTTGTAAACTTTTCCCTTTTTTTTTACTTTTTGTAGTAAAGCGTTCGCTGCAAATCCAAAATCAAACCTATTTTCTTTTCTTTTCTTTTTTGTCCATATATTTTCGAGCTAAAGAGAAATGCACTCGACATTCGTAAATATAAGCGGGTCATAGCTTGATATACAAATAGACACAACAGCCACGCTTAGAGCGCTTATCAGCAATCCATAGTACAAAGATCCTCAACTTCAATGATTCCTAGAATTGCAGATTTGACATCTCTGGTGACTCAAAGAATCATAAAGTTCTTGGTGTTAAGAAGCTTGCTTCCCAACCATAAAGTTTAGGGTTCAATCTCACTGTGTTGCTCCTTGGAAAAATGGTCACTTATAGCCTTGGGTTGACTAAAGCCTTGTGAATGGATTTGGTAAACGAAAACTGAAAGAAGTCCGTCGTATATATATATATATATATATATATATAT
>NC_068996.1:44963953-44967345 GCF_001194135.2 Octopus bimaculoides | reverse complement strand
TTTGTACTTCTATATGTAAACCAGGTTGGCAAAATAACATAGTCTGCCATGAACACCTGTGCTTTGGTTCTTTCTTTCTTTTTTTGTCACTTTTGCTATGAATTAAATTAATGAATTCAACGGGATACACCGTCTGCAAGTAGTTGGGTTCAGCATATTATCGTCCATTTTCTAATTGTTATACAAATTTTGGGTAAAACCTCCACTTTTACCCGCTCCCACTGATTGCACCTAGTATAGCACTAGTGTAGCAATAATTGGGTACCCTCCCAGCAGTATACTGGATAGATACTATCCCTTAGTGGGTTGAACCCCCAACCCCTAACTCTCTCACGTTATATATATATATACACGTGTTTCCCAACCACAAAGTTCCGGATTCAGACCTACTGGCAACTTGAGCAAGTGTTTTCTACTATAGCCTCGGAATTTGATAGACGGAAAGTGAAAGAAGCCCGTCGTACATGTATCTATTTATATGTGTGTCTGTGTTTCTCCCCCACCCCCACACCACCATCCCTTGAAACCGATGCTGGTGTGTTTATGACTCCCGTAAACTAGTGGTTCGGCAAAAGAATCGACAAAAAATGTACTAAGCTGGCAATGAATATGTCCTGGGGGTCGATTTCATCGACTAAAAAAATATTAAGGTGGTGCTCCAGCATGGTCGCGGTCAAACGATTGAAACAAGTTAAAGATTACAAGAATATATTAAAGGCGCGGGCGTGGTCGTGTGGTAAGAAGCTTGCCTCACAACCACATGGGTCCAGATTCAGTCCTACTGAGTGGCACCTTGGGCAAGTGTCTTCTATTATAGTCCCGGGCCGACCAAAACATTGTGAGTGGATTTGGCAGACGCAAACTGAAAGGAGCTCGTCGTATATATATGTATTTATATCTATGTGTGTGCGTTTGTGCTTATGTTTGTTCCCGTCTGACTAGGTCTCCATTACTTAACCGTTAGAATAAGTACTAGGCTTACAAAGAATAAGTCCTGGGGTCAATTTGCTCGACTAAATGCCGTGCTCCAGCATGGCCGCTTCAAATGACTGAAGCAAGTAAATGAATAAAAGAATATATATACAGGGTGCCATGGGTAAATTGTCACCATTTTATATTTTTCGTTTCGCGCATTGTTTCTTTTTGATTTTGTCGACTAAGAGTATTTTAGGGACATCGTGCACCGTCTGTGACAACAGCACCACGACGCAATTCACTCTACCAGAAATTTGGAAACGGCGTGCTGTACTGCGCTTAGCACTCGCGCCGGATGTTCCAATACGAACATTTCATAGTGGGTGTCAATCTGAGGACATGTACTGAGAGTGATATAAATCAATCATCTGGTCAACATCATAGTGCTTGCAGTGATCACTAGTGATGGCGCCGTTATGCCTTCATTCATCTTCCCATACGGGCTCAGACTCAACATGGAGGCCTACATCAAGTGACTGGAAGAGGTAGTGCTGCCCTGGGTCAAGAGGATTGCTGCTGGAAGACCCTATGTCTGGCAACAGGACTGTGCAACATGGCACACAAGGAGGAGAACCCAGTCATGGCTGTCAGACAATTTCTGCTACCACATTACCCTTAACATCTGGCCACCTAACTCCCCAGATAGCAACTCCATCGATTGTCATGTGTGGGAAGCAGTAAGGCGAGAGACCAATGATATTCCTTGTAACACCAAAAATGAACTGAAGGCAAGGATCATGGCAGGATCGGCCAAATTAAACAAGGAGACCGTCCAAAAGAATTGCAGGAGATTCCGAAGTCGTCTGGAAGTCGTGGTTGAAAGCCAATGGCGATTTTATTGAATAAATTTACTATTTAGTATTCAAGATGTTTTTTATGTAATTTGGGTAAATATATCTTTTAAAATGAGATGTCAGAGTTATTTTCATTTTTGCGTAATTTAGACAATTTATACACTGACCCTGTATGTATATATATATATATATATATATATTTATGTGTGTGTACGCGTGTGTGTGTGCACGCGTGTATGCATGTGTCTGCATGACTATATGTATGTATAATCCTTCTGTCATCGTGGCACTCCGTCGGTTACGACGACGAGGGTCCCAGAACTACGTGTACCCTTAACGTAGTACCTGGGAAGATTCAGCATGGCACAGAGTGTGACAAAGCTGGCCCTTTGAAATGCAGGTACAACAGAATCAGGAAGAAAGAGCGAGAGAAAGTTGGGGCGAAAGAGTACAACAGGGTTCACTATCACCTCCTGCCGGAGCCTCGTGAAGCTTTAGGTGTTTTCGCTCGATAAACACTCACAACGCCCAGTCTGGGAATCGAAACCGCGATCTTATGACCGCGAGTCTACTGCCCTAACCACTGGGCCATTGCGCTTCCACCCTTCTGTCACAGACGGAACATGTAACAGTAATATATTGAAGTCGACGTGTAAACGGTTATACTTCGTCCGACTCCATCAGCACAATTTCCTTCGTCTTGAACCAAGTAGAGAAGAAAAAAAATGCAAAATCAATACTTTGATTAGATGTATCATTTTTCGAAATCGATGTGAAATTCAAATAATATATATATATAAAAAAAGAAACGACACCTTTCTTTTTGTTTTTTCCAGGTGTTCCAATCTGCGTCATATATTGTTTCTTTTTCACTTTTACATTTCTCCATACATTCATTTTCTTTCTACATTAATCTATGTACATCTACGTACATTTATTGTTGCTTTTGTTTTTTGTTGTAGGGAGCGTGTTGTGTGTGCATGGAATTAACCAAGTGTTTGTGTGCACGTAAATGCATGGTTGTGTGGCTGTATATGTATGCATAATTTGGTATGCGGGTTTTTCAATGCGCACACGTTATCTTTTTCTTTCTCCTCCATCTATCTAGTTTTCTCTCTCTCTCTCTCTCTCTCCCTCTCTCTCCCTCTCTCTCTATCTTTCTCTCTCCCTCTCTCTCTCTCTCTCTCTCTCTATCTATCTCTCTCTCTCTCTATCTGCCTATGTATATATCTATCAATCTATCTACATACTAATATATATTTATCTATATATTTTTCCTATCAGTCTATCTATTTATCTCAAAAAAAGAAGGGTGAATGTAGCAAGGATGGCACGTGTGAACGACGGAGCCATCTTGAGCATAACCCTATGAACAAGAAAAAAAATAAAACAAAAAGGCAAAAGAGAGAGTCACTTACTGTTATAGTTTCTTCAATGAGAATATTGACCAAGGTTACCGTGGTCTTTTCCGTAGGCTTTTCCTTCCACGGCTAAACCTAAACTGTCCTCCCCTCTTTTTACACGAGAACATTACTGTGTGATACACGATCCCTATTGATCGGCCTTTCCTTTTCTTTTTTTTTTTTGATCCCTTTTGATCGAACTCCCCCTTTTTCCCTTCCT
>NC_068996.1:44959219-44963770 GCF_001194135.2 Octopus bimaculoides | reverse complement strand
TATATATATATATATATCTGTTTGTCTGTCTGTCTGTCTATCCATCTATCTAACTATCCATCTATCTAACTATCTATCTATCTATCTATCTATCTATCTATCTATCTATCTATCTATCAATATATATCTCTGTCTGTCTGTCTATCTATCTATTTCTATCTATCTATCTACCAATCTTTCTTTTTGTATATTTTGAATCGGAACGCTTTAAGATGCTTTTCTTGTAGTTATATTGATTCCGGTCAACATTTTGAGAACCCCGTTATCCACTTCGTCACTTTCGTTTTTCAGACGTTCGTCTACGATTTTGCAATAAGTGGAACTATTTTTAGCACTTAAACACTATGTAGATCTTGGTATCATTGTTCATCCCCAGATCATCCTTCGATGGAGTAAAGCTATAATCAAAAACATTGCAAGCGTAACCGTCCCTGCTCTTCTCTGTGCAAGATGACCGTCTCTACTTTTCTCTGCAAAAGATGACTTTGGCTACTTGTTCTAGCAAGTCGAGTGATTATATGTGGATGCTCCTTCGCATATGGATACTCCATGTCTGAAAGGTTAGTCATCATCATGTCTAACACGCAGCTGTCATGATATAATAAAAAAAGAAAATCAGTAGAAGTATACTTCGTTTAAGTTTTCTATTAATATCATATATGATATAAGTAAAATAACGGAAATTTAACTCAAGATACGATACACGGTTGAGATGTCAGAATTAATAACATTTCACATTTGTATTTTTTGCTGTTCTTTAGTTTTCACGTGACATGCAACAACCGACACGATGTCGCATAAGATTTGAATATATATCCAACGTTCGCCATTTAAACAGTTAGAATATAATGCTCTTTTTTTCATTGATTGTTCGTTCTTGAGAAACATTTTGTATAGAATGAATGTCATTCATTCTTCTATATATTTGTTTTCTTGTTTGTATGTTACAGTTAAAGAAATAAATTTAATTTTTATGGAATGAAGAATACAACGTAATAATTCTTTTCTACATTCCTTTATATATATTCGTTTTAGTCCTTAGTATTCTTTTATAGAAGGGACTATTTCGAACGGTTTGAATTTCACTTTCTCGGTAAATCTTTAATTCATAAACTTTCCAGAGATTCAAAATACTTAAACCAATTTCTGTTTTAATCTAAATACAACATAATTCTTTCTATCATAAGCACAAGGCCTGAAATTTCTGGGGGAGGATTGTCGATTACATCGACCCTAGTGCTCAATTGGTACTTATTCCATCGAATCTGAAAGGATGTAAGGCAAAGTCGACCTCTACGGAATTTGTACTCAGAACGTAAAGACAGCGAAATACCTCTAAGCATTTTTTGCTCGGCGTGCTAACGATTCTGCCAGATTGCCGTCTTTTCGAAATACAAAATAATGGCGTTCTATGTCATAAAACTACTGAAATAAGTCGACGAGGACACCTCTACGTAATCGCATGGCATACTAGAAAGAATAGGCAATTTCACTGAAATTACGTGGTTTGTATTATATTTAGGGTTTAGTACCATTCTTGGATATTGGTGACTTCAACAGATTTCACTCTGTTGCTAGACATTGAGTAACCTTTCTGGTGCAAGCTTCTGTTCTAAGAATATCTCATGTCATGCGGTTTCTTATTGCTGTAACCAAGCCATAGTTTCTTAATTACATCTTGCTTACCAGTCATCCTTGCTGAAAGTTACAGTTAAATGTCTCTTAAATCACAGAGCCTTCGGAGCGTTGTGCTCTTGACTAGAACATTTCTTTTCACATTGCTCTGCAATTATTTTGACGTCAAACCTGTGGAGCACTTGTGCAACTGTACAGGAACTTTCAATTTGATTGGAGGAGTGAGATAATGTTCAATCACTACAAACAAATCATCTGTGCAGGTCTTTCAGCTAACAGTGAACACTCACATGTCGTCTTCAACAGAAGATTCCATCACACACAAGCAACATACACACACACACACACATATCTCATTTACTCTTTTACTCTTTTACTTGTTTCAGTCATTTGACTGCGGTCATGCTAGAGCACCGCCTTTAGTCGAACAAATCGACCCCAGGACTTATTCTTTGTAAGCCTAGTACTTATTCTATCGGTCTATTTTGCCGAACCGCTAAGTTACGAGGACGTAAACACACCAGCATCGGTTGTCAAGCGATGGTGGGGGGACAAACACAAACACACATACATATATATATACATATATACGACAGGCTTCTTTCAGTTTCCGTCTACCAAATCCACTCACAAGGCATTGGTCGGCTCGAGGCTACAGTAGAAGACACTTGCTCAAGGTGCCACGCAGTGGGACTGAACCCAGAACCATGTGGTTGGTAAGCAAGCTACTTACCACACAGCCACTCATATAGATATGAGTGAGTGTGTATCACATCATGATTATATGTATGCGTCTCTGTGTGTGTGTTTGAGTTTGTATGCCTGTGTGTGTATGTATATCCGAAGCTATTTCCAAATGAGTGAACTGAGAGTGAAACTCATACACAAAGGAAAAGATGATTGGGATCTCAGCCCAAAGTTTAAATTTCAGACACTTACTCCCAATGTTCCGCTGTTTCAAATTCTCAAATTGTCTATCTCATAAGACAGTCTTTCAGTCTGTACAGTACAACTGCTAAAATAAATTGAAATAGGTACGAATAACTAAGTTACCAAAAACCCTCAACGGCATAAAACTGTGAAGTTCTTTTTTAAGCTTACATTCTTGCTTTCTATATCTCTCAAGAGCTCTTAGAATCTAGTTTGGAAACCCAAAATGAGACGATCGACCTTTTAGAATGAACAACCTCATCTATATATTACAGTCTGGGTGGGCGCATGGCTTAGTGGTTAGGGTGTTCCGCTCATGAGTCGTAAGATAATGAGTTCTATTTCTGGCGGTGCGTTGTGTCCTTGAGCAAGACACTTTATTTTGCGTTGCTCCAATCCACTCAGCTGATAAAGATGAGTTGTACCTGTATTTCAAAGGGCCAGCCTTGTCACATTCTGTGTCATGCTGAATCACCCTGAGAACTACTTTAAGAGTACATGTGTTTGTGATGTACTCAGCCGCTTGCACATTAATTTCCCGGACAGGCTGTTCCGTCGATCGGATCAGCTGGAACCCTCGTCGTCGTAACCGACGGAGTGCCAGTTATATATATTACACTCTATAGTCTGAAACGTAAAACAACTACTCTCTTTCTTCTCTGAACGTCTTTTTAATACATCCAAGGTGCCGTGGATTCCTACCTTCTAACCTCGTCATCGATTCGTAAAATTTAAATGCTTAACATCGAATGTTCTAATGCAGGTACATTTATGTGTTATACGCTTTCATGATTTGTATATTTGTACTTGAAGTGATACTGTATATGAATAGGCCTATGATGCGAAGTTGTTTAATTTGATAAAGGGACTTCTTGACCTTTTAAATTTGTTCTTTATTCTTGCCTCCGATATATATATAGTAAATATAAAAAAACAAAGAAAACGAAAAAACAAACAAACGTAGGGAGTAGCACAAGCAATGTATTAAAAAGATGCTCAGAGAAGAGAGGGAGTAGTTGTTTTACGTTTCGAGCATAATTCTTCGGAAACAGGAAAAACAAGGAAGTCCAAAGGGAAAAAAGGAAAAAGGAGGGAGAAATTGCCAACAGTCCACGTGAGGTTACATTAGTGACGTGTATATATTATATTATATTATATTATATTATATTATATTATATTGTATATTGATGTGATATTAGAAAAATTTGGTTGCAATTTCTCTCATAACTTGTTAAAATATAGGTAAGTCATAAATGTGCTAATGAGAGATGTTACTTCTATTTCTTAACGGAAGAACGTTAAGAGATCTCCCTTAATTTAGTGTTGAGAATACGCTAGGGTTGAGTGGAAAGTATTTCTAGCAGGTAAGCGATCCACACCGACAGAGTGAATTTGGGAAAAGGCGTGATTACTTAACAAGCAGATGAAGTAAAACTTGCGATAGACACAGGCATTAACACTACAGCAAGATTCTATAAGTGGTTGATATTATCTGATTATCACCTCTTCGCTGAGAAATTTAAAAACAATGGTAACGTAGTACACTTTGACATTAACATATAAGTGTGTCTATTTCAGCGTGTATGTGTAATCATGAGTATGTATGTACACACATACACACACACCCACACACACACACACGCACGCACACACACACAAACACACACACGCACACACACGCATACACGTACACACGCACGCACATACATGTATCGGCATACGTATATGTACATATTCTTTTATTCTTTTAGCTGTTTCAGACGTTTGACTGCGGCCATGTCGGAGCACTGCCTTTAGTCGAACAAATCGACCTCAGGACTTATTCTTTGTAAGGCTAGTACTTACTTATTCTATCGGTTTTTTGCCGAACCGTTCAGTTACAGAAATGAAAACACACCAACATCTGTTGTCAAGCGATAGTTGGAGAACAAATACAGACACACAAACATATATATTTGTGTGTGTGTATATACATACATACATATA
>NC_068996.1:44958077-44959017 GCF_001194135.2 Octopus bimaculoides | reverse complement strand
TATATATATATATATTTATATACGACGAGCTTCTTTCAGTTTCCGTCTACCAAATCCACTCACGAGGCTTTGGTCGGCTCGAGGCTATACTAGAAGATACTTGCCCAAAGTGATGCGCAGTGGGACTGAACCCAGAACCATGTGGTTGGTAAGCAAGCTACTTATCATACAGTTACTCCTTCGCCTATTTATTGAAATCTTGTATTTACTTTCTGCAATGGTTAGGAGATAGTGGGAAAGAAGAGATCGTAAAATAACAAGTACAGAGTGTGCGATTAGTGGTGAAATAGAAACGGTTGGAAAGATTAGTTGTCATCAAGGAAAGAAAGTGTGAGAGAGACATATTTAAAATGAAAATGGGCTTCAGAAAAAAGGTTTACACATTTGTTGTTTGAAACTGAACGAAAAATATAAATTGATTTCCTTGTGATCGGAAAGTAAGGAAATCTGTACAGAATCTCGCAGTTTTAGTGGAATAATCCGATTGAATATAATCTTATTCAAATCTTCCATTTTTGTTTCGTAGATAATATTGTGATATTTTTGTAACTATGCGCCATACTATTTTCAATTAAATTCTTGTAATTATCATTAAACCATTCAGTGAACCAGTAAAAAAATATCAGTAATAATTTCATTTTCAACGGTGCAATGGTCAACGGTCTATGTATTTATTTGCCATTAAGACCCATCATTTTCATTTGGCTTTAACATATCCATATCGATCTGACTCTCTCTCTCTCTCTCTCTCGCTTTCTCTCTCTCTCTCCCTCCCTCCCTCTCTCTCTTTCTCTCTATTTATCGAGCTATCTGTCTATCTATCTGCTTATCTATATATCAATGAACATATACTTGTGTGTATGTGACTATACATATATATGCGTATATAAACATATATTATATATACGCATATGCATACATACATATATATATATATATA
>NC_068996.1:44954848-44956987 GCF_001194135.2 Octopus bimaculoides | reverse complement strand
ATATATATATATATATATATGCGTGTGTGTTTCTTTGTGATTCTGCGAAATATTGTACGAGGAATACTTTCTGAATGTGTGTCACGAGAAACATATGCTCCATTGAAATTCAACTTATGGAAATATATCTAATTACGTTGTATGGCATCGACTTCATAGCTCTTGGGAAATATTCATCTCATTAAATTTATTTCTGCAAATTTTTTGCTTTTGGATAATTTAGGTGTCTATGTACGATTAGGTATGATTAGTTATGTATGTTATGAAAGCATTTGTATGCAGATTTATTGAAGTGACTTTGTGTGTGTCTGTGGTTTTTTTTTTGTTTCTTTCTTTCTGTCGTATATATATGCATTTATAGATGCATGAATGTGTACGTGTGTCTGTAACAAGTAAATCCAATTTCAATTCAAATTGAAAACCATTTAGGCAAATATGTAATAGATTTGATACCAATCAACAACCAAACAAGTTTTTTTGTAAGTGGAATTTGGGGAAGAGAATTTTGTGTTAAATTCTCATTTGTTTCTGTCTTTGGCACATTTATCCTCATTGTTCACTGCTTTGATTGATGCTTTTTCCTTAAATATTTCTACGCTTTCTTAGTCACGTGTTTCTCTTCTATGACTCTATGCATTACATTATTTGCTTCTATATCTCCTTTCCACCTCAGAAATTTATCCGTGTTATTTGTGTGATTTATCTCTCTCCCCTCTGTCACTACATATATACACACCCGTATATTTGTATACGTATGTATGTATGTGTGTGTATGTGCATATATATATATATATATATATATATATATATATATATATATATATTTAAAGTACACAGAAATGAAGAAATATTGATGAAAAACAATTGACTTACATCAGATATTAATTGGCATATACTCCCGTAATTGCTATGCAAATTACAACAGAATTAGCGAAATCTATATTCAAAATTATAAATAAACACTTTGATAAGAATAGCAGGTATTCGGAAATTATTAATAGTAACATAATAAAGATAGGTTACAGTCTCACAAATAACCTAGCTAGAATCATTACCTCCCTAAGTAATAAAAAAATAAACATTTTTTATTTAGATAGAAGTAACAATAATAACAATAACAACCCCCATAACCACCCCAAACCTAGTAGTGATAGCGCTCACAGCCATAATAACACTCTCAATCATAATACACCTAACACCAACCCACCAGTAATAATTCTCCCCCACAGCACAACCTATGTGACTTCAGAAATAAAGCTAATTATTCCCTTTGAAATACTCGTTAAGGAAAAGATGCAATTTACCAGTGCACAGTCACAACATAGTTTAGTAAAAAGATACGTATAGGAGCTACCGAAAATGAAATTAAACGAAGATTAGCCGCGCACCAACACACTTTCGGAAACAGAAATAAGATTAACTCGACTGGATTAAGTAAATATATTTGGGAGCTTAAAGATAAAGATATATTTATTTAAGAATGGAAATTCCTCGCCTCCTTCGTACAATGTAAAAAATAAGAAATGCCATTTGTGCATCAATGAGAAATTTTGCATATTAGAGGCATATTACGTAACTTGAGGGAAGAGAGAGGTTATGCTTGCCTGAAGAAAGGTATGTTTACCTTCTCTAGATATAAATAGTATTAGTGACCCTTTTGCATCATCCTCACAAATAGTACTCAGAGATCTTCACCATAGAAATAATGGAGTTCGATACGAAATGATGGCATATATTACCTTCCAGTTAAAGCTAGTTTAATAGTCTTACACACCTAGACCTCTTGTAGGTGATCCAACATTAATATACCTACACTAACATATCTAAGTTTAAAATTTCACCTCCCATACGTATATGATACATCAATTTATGACTCCTTAATAGAAATTTCTCATCCTCTTTTAATCATAAAATACCAGTTCTATTGATTCTTAACTTTATTTAAACTATAGAGTGCACATGTATCCATTCCCCTACCATTACCCTCCCCCAAATGGAACTTGGACCTGCCACCTTAGCAATGAATTAATTTGGCTTTATTTGCAACTAACTTTACCTTCCTAGATATATATATATATATGTGTGTGTGTGTGTGTATATATATATATATATATACATATATATATATATATATATATA
>NC_068996.1:44947653-44953555 GCF_001194135.2 Octopus bimaculoides | reverse complement strand
ATATATATATATATATATATATATATATAATATATATATATATTAAATATATAAATAATGTAAATAATATATATATTATATATATACCATATAGATAATATATGTTATATATATATCATATAAATAATATATATATATATGCATATATAGACACACATATGTACATACACACGTATATAAGTATATAGATATGCATATATCGGTACAGGACGTCACAAACACGTAAACAAACATGAAATACGAAAATAACGTTTGGTAGGCAAAAAACGTGAGTAACGAATGTAAAACAAAATAATTAACATAAAAAACGACCCTTCATCCTTTGTTGGTTGTCCTTCTACTACATATTTCGACCATTCAAACAACAAGCGTTTGAAGACAGTTGCGTAACTCGAAGTGTATGAGAAACCGCGCGTGGCGTGATGGTAGGTGGGTGTGTGACACTCATGATCATAAGACTCTGGTTATGATTCCTAAACCGGCCGTGCGTTGTGTTCTTGAGCAAAACGCTTCACTTGACATTGCTGCAGTCGCTCAGCTGTAGATGACCTACCTTGCGATGGACAGGCATTCCTTTCAGGTGGAATGTCGGCTTTCCTGCTTAGGCAGTGGAGTTGCATCATTCGAATGTTAGCACAATGCGAGGAAGCGTATTGTAACCAGCGGTGTATAACACCAACTGATAGAGTGGTCGATACAGATATCATTAGTTTGTTCTATTCTTCCTTCTATTCCTTTCTTCTTCGTTTCTTCCCGTTTTTCTTTCTTTCTTTCATTCATATGCCTTTATTTCTGTTATTCCTTTTGTTTTCGTTCATTATATCTTGTTTCCTTCCTTCACATCGCTTAGGTCAAAGAATGAAAAATTCAACATATTTGGAAATAGACATTTTTTTTTTTAATTCTGAATATCGGAAATTTCAACTCCACACTTCAACACTTCGATCATATACTTTTTCCTTGGTGATGGAAATCTTTTCAGGTATCGAAACAAAATCTTGTGAGCCTGAATGCGTAAACATTTTATGTCTACATATGTATGCCTGATAAGCATGCAATGTTTTCCAACTTTCACTCCTATAGGCGCAGGCGTGGCTGTATGGTAAGAAGTTTGCTTCTGAACCACATGGTTCTGAGATCAGTCTCACTTGCGTGGCAACTTGAGCAGATGTCATCTACTATAGCGTAAGGGCGACCAAAACCTTGTGAATGGATTTGGTTGGCGGAAACATAAAGAACCCCATCGTATGTATGTGTGTTTGGGTGCGTCTTTGTGTATGTGTAAGTCTGGCACCACCCCTGAACAACCGTTGTTGCTATGTTTACGTCCTCGTAATCTAACATTTCGGCAAAAGTTCCCGATAGAATTAGTACTAGGCTTACAAAGAATAAGTCCTGGGATCGGTTTATTCGACTAAAGGTGGTGTTCCAGCAAGGCCGCAGTCAAGTGACTGAAACAAGTAAAAGAATAAAAGAATATATCCATGGGCAGACAGACAGACAGACAGAAAAACAGTCAGACAGACAGGCAGGCAGGCAGGCAGGAGGGTAGGTAGGTAGGTAGGTAGGTAGGTAGGTAGGTAGGTAGGTAGGTAGGTAGGTAGGTAAGTTTCTAAGTAGGTAGGTAGCGTGATTAATATAAATAAGGTGATAATAAAGAATTTAGAATGGAGTGGTAGATGGAGAAGACCAAAACAAAGAACATTATCTATTAATTGCGAATGAACAAAAAATAATAGTAATCAGAGGTTGGACAATCAGAAAAGGGAAACAGCGTTCAAGATAGGAAGAGAAGGAAAAGTAGTCATGTAGAGAAACAAAAGCTAATTTCGAATAAACAAACAGGAAAACAGGGGAGAGAAAGAGAGAGAAGGGGGAAGGAGGGAAGCCATATAAAAAGGTTAATTAAAGGAAAGAAGTAACGCGACAAAAGCGAAGAAAACGAAAGAAAAAAGAATGAATAAACTTAGAAAGAAAAAACATTGAAAAAGAAACAGCAAAGGAAGAAAAATGGCTGAGAAAAGAAAGACTGAACGAGAAAAAGAGAGAATTAAAAATGAAAGATTAACGGGAAGAAAGACTAAGAAAGGAAGAATGACTGAATAATGAATGAATGAAAGCAGGACGAAAGGCGGTAAGAAAGAAAGAAAAACAAAAAAGAAAACAAAAGGGAAAATGTATTTAAGAAGAAAACAAGTAAATCGTAATGAATGAAATAAAAAAAAGAAAAATGAAAGAAAGAAAGAAAGAAAGAAAGAATGAAAGAAAGAAAGAAAGAAAGAAAAAAAGAAAACAGAAAGAAGGAAAGAAATGAAGGAAGAAAGAAAGAAAGGAAGAAAGCAAGGAAGAAAGGAAGGAAGAAGGAAAGAAAGAAAGAAAGAAAAGTGAAAGGAGCGAAAGAAAGAACGAAAAGTATCAGTGAAAGATGGGTAAGATTGAAAGAAAGACGAAAGACAAAGAGAGAGTGACACTTATATATAAATCATACAGAAAGAAACAAACAAATAAGATACAATGAACGAAAGAAGGTAAGAAAGAATCAAGTTACAATGAACGAAAGAAGGAAAGAAAGAAATAAGCTACAATGAGCGAACGAAAGAAACAAGATACAACGAACGGGAAAAAAAGAATAGCGGGGATTAACAAATGTGAATGAAAGACAGAGAAAGAAAGAAAGAAGGAAAGAAAGAAAGAAAGAAAGAAAGAAAGAAAGAAAGAAACTAACAAAACAAAGAAGTGTTGGGTAAGACAAGTGAAGTTGAACCACTAAGTATAATAATATTGGAAAATATTGTGTTGCAAAACTAATTCAAAGGACTTGAAATGCGATAAATACGAGTGTGTTTGATTGAGGAATGTAATTACAGCGTTTGTGCCATGAATTAAAGAATATTTCTGGCATCGGTTGGGAACAATAACCAATGTGAAATCGATTTCTCTCTTAATTTTTGGCAACGGAAACGACAAGAATATGATGTGATAACGAATTTATTTGTGCAAATAAAATGGCTCCAAACTTAAACGGCATCAATAGTTACAGACTTTATTAGCAGCTGCAACAAACATTCATACTTCAAGGTTATTGGTGTTCGTGTTTGCTGTTGTTGTTGTTGTTATTGTTGTTATTGCTGTTCACTTGTCGTCCATATTGTTTTGTTTCTCTTGTTTTTTTGTTTGTTTGTTTGTAGTGTATTTAAAGCAACAACATTCACGGCGATATAAACAAGAAAAATAGCCGAGATAGAGTAAGAAACTTATTAATTTAGTTCATAACTGTTTGTTTTTTTTTTCTCTTTTGGTATGACGAAGTTAAATCATATAAATGCGTGTACACATACGCGTGATCACATACGCACACACACCTTTATATGGTTATACTTCCTCATGAATACACACACACACACACACACACACACACACACACACACACACACACACACACACACACACACACATACACACATAAACATACACTCACAAATAGGCATATTTACATTTTAATCTGATTCGTTTTCTTGTAACTCAGTTTTCCGCCCGTGAAGTCTTCTCTATATATTGAGTGTACTTCTCTTTATATACCAAATTCTAACCTTTGACTGTACACACATACTCACGTACGCACGCACACACAGAGACACACACAAACACACACACACACACACACACACACACACACACACACACACACACACACACACACACACACACACACATATCTATATATACATATGTACATACATAATATATACCGATATATAGGATGACAGACTGACAGATAGATAGATAGAGAGATAGACATACAGACAAACAGATAGATAGATAGATAGATAGATAGATAGATAGATAGATATCTGCGCAGCACTGACCTAAACACGAACAAAATGTCCGGAATGCATTTCAATGTAGGATTATTACTAGAGAAACTTCTTTCACTAAAATTCAGGCGAAAACTGATTTTCAAAGTTTTCTTGTGCGATTTCTTTTCCTTCTTTGGATTTTACCTTTCTCCTTTCCGACGAAGAGCTATGTTCGAAACATCAAACTCTCTCCTTTCATCGAGCGACAAGCTAATACATTCCATGTGCACGTCCTCATTGCTGTGCGTTTGTATTTGCTTTTTTATTAGTTTACTTAAATTCTTTGTTTATTTAAATTGACTGTGTGTGTGTGTGTGTGTGTGTGTATGTATATGTGTGTGTGTGTGTGTGTGTGTGTGTGTGTGTGTGTGTGTGTGTGTTACCGTCCAAAATGAGGAAGTGTAACGGGGGTAAAATGTACGCTACATAATCTTCTAAACTAGTCGGAGCTGATGATGCAATTGTTATGCAATGAACTCAACTCAACGTAGCTAACCATCAGACTGAGATTATCTTACGCTCACACACACATACACACTAACACAAACATGCATACCAATATATACATATATATGCACGTGTGCGTGTGTGTGTCTGTGTGTGTGTGTGTGTGTGTGTGTGTGTGTGTGTGTGTGTGTGTGTGTGTGTGTGTGTGTCTGTGTGTGTGTTGCTATCATCAGACTGATGATCGCGAGCCACTTGTCGAAACTTCGAAGCCACTGTCGATCTTTTGTTTGTGAGACTTAATAAACATGTGCTGGTCCCAAAATTATCAGCAATATCTCGGTTAAATTATTTTCATATGTGTATAACTTCATATAGAAAACACTCATTAATGGCATTGCTTTTTTTTATGAATTATGTAGGTAGCTGGGTAGATGGGTGAGTAGGCATATATATATATATATCAAGCTTAAATATAAATATATTTCAGGATTCAAATAATCAATAAACTATGATAATTTTGAACAACAGAACAGCTATAAGTAAAATATAGAAATTGCGTGGGCTTGATCACATTGGTCGTATGGCTATACTTATTTTGGAAAATTTGATTTTTGGCCTCGTGCCACATCGTATCTCTGTTTGAAGTAGAACTTTTAGTTTGTTGGTTGGTATAAGATAAGTTATGAAACTTAGTTGTGGTATAACACTAATTATATGATAGATTGGGTCACATATTAACTTGAGTTTATGTGCTGGCGATATTGAGTGCCTTAATACTTGTTATTTTAAGATATATATTCATAACAGCGATGGATAATGGCTTTGTAGTTAAAGAGTTGGGCTAACGATTATGAATTCATGGGTTTCCAATCTTGGACCGGGTAACGAGTTGTGCTTTAGTGAAAGATATTTCTTTTCATTTCACTCCGGTCTAATCAGGTGAAATGAGTACCATTTACGTGTTGATGTTGTACTCTCTTCATCCAGCTTTCACAACTTATATGCTTCGCTGGGCCTAGTTTAAGAAGCCGAAATGAGTGCTCGCAACTACACAGGCACGGAAAGCAATTAGCGAAAACATAGTACATGCTTCTAAGTTATACCCATTTGTAAATAATGTCTATCGTTATTGAATTTTATCGATCTTAAACTCTTTATCACGACTAGTGCTTTTGCTTTTTGATCTAACCTGTTGTCGAGTAGATATCTCTCTCAAGCACTTCATTCGTGTGAACACTTTATAACAAACATATCAATCAGTATGCTGTGGAAGTATTTTCTGCCACTACAACCTAAGTGTTTCTGAAGTGTTAAGAGGAATGATGTAGCACCGAATTAAATGTTACATCACTTATCGTTACGATATTATTAATTCGATTCTTATTCCTTCGTATTTGATTTTGATTTGTTTAGTTCTGGAAGCGACAAAATAAGAAAAAATCTGTAATTTGTTAGGTAACTGAATGATTATATTTTTTTTCCTATAGAAATATTCAACCCGATATCTACGGCATAAAAATGTGAGCAATTGAGAAAGCTCTTTCAGCGCTGGACAAATATCATAGCAATTGTTCCGTCTCTACTTGTTCAAAGAAGAA
>NC_068996.1:44946452-44947054 GCF_001194135.2 Octopus bimaculoides | reverse complement strand
ACGACGGGCTTCTTTTCTTTCAGTTTCCGTCTACCAAATCCACTCACAAGGCTTTGGTCGGCCCGAGGCTATAGTAGAAGACACATGCCCAAGGTGCCGCGCAGTGAGACTTAACCCAGAACTATGTGGTTGGGAAGCAAGCTACTTACCACACAGCCACTCCTGCGCCTATATGTTATTATTATTATTATTATTATTATTATTATTATTATTATTATTATTATTATTATTATTATTATTTAGAACTGAGTGGCAACAAGCATATTCGTCAATAAAATAACAGAGGATGCTAGTAAGTGCCAGCATTGCTAGAAATAAGACTCAAAACTCTTAGCCAAGTGGGAGCACTTTTCTAACGACTGACAAGGGAGATAGGCTCTCTCCCTACGTCAAGCCAGATAGAGTCATGTTATCGATGATTTCAGATTTAATTCATGTTCATCTCTGACCCATTACTCTGTAGTCGAGTTTTAAAGAACTTCACGCAGCTTGTCAGAATTTTAAAAACTTAACTCTCCTTGTTAGTCTTATAGAGAGCACCATAGGAAACATCAACTGATTTCGAAAATGATGAAGTGAGAATTATAAATTATTAAGGTGGC
>NC_068996.1:44944501-44946352 GCF_001194135.2 Octopus bimaculoides | reverse complement strand
ATGTATGTATATAGATATATATGTGTGTGAGTGTGTGTGCATGTGTGTGTACGAGCCAGCAAGGGAGACATCTGCATCTTGTGCTTGCTGTGCTACAAACAGTAGCCTAATATCCTCCAAAAATAGCACTTTAACCGTTTTAGAAAAGGATGAGTTAGTTAAATGATGTGTCACTGTACATGTGGGAAAACGAGGAGATACTCATGTTCGGAACGCTGTTTTTAATCATATGCAGCTTGGCTCTGTTTGATGGGGAGGAGTGACATAAGCGGCACAAAACACATTTAAAATCCTATCTAACGCTACAACCCTTATAACTACTGTTATCAGATGCTGTTGCTTCCGAGAGTACTACTACTACTACTAATAATAATAATAAAAAAAAAATAATAATTCTAGAAACACAGTGCCTCAAATCTGGGAGAAGGGAGTAAGTCGATTATATCGACCCCAGTGCGTAACAGGTACTAATTTAATCAATCCCGAAAGGATGAAAGGCAAAGTGGACCTGAGCGGAATTTGAACTCAGAACGTATCGGCAGACGAAATACTGCTAAGCATTTCGCTCCGCGTGCTAACGATTCTGTAAGCGCGCCGCCTTCTAATAATAATAATAATAATAATAATAATAATAATAATAATAATAATAATAATAATAAAAATAATAATAATAATAATCCTTTCAACTATAGGCACAAGGCCTAAAATTGGGGGTAAGGGGTAAAGTTGATTACATCCGTCCCCAGTATTTCATTAGTAATTAATTTATCGACTCCGAAAGGATGAAAGGCAAAGTCGACCTCGGCGGAATTTAAACTCAGAACGTAGCGACGGGCGCGATAACGATTCTGCCATTTCGCCGCCTTAATACCACTACTACTGCTGCTGCAGCTGCAGCTACTGTTGCTTTTGCTGCTGCTACTGCTGTTGCTGGTGCTGCTAGTGCTAATGTTACCAATGCTCCTACTTATGCCCCTGTCGCAACAGTTAACTCAATGCAACTTTCCTCTGTCATCGAGTATTATTCATCACTGCTGTTGTACAATTGTGCTGTTCTTAAAGTTGCTGCAACTGCTGCTGTTGCTGTTGATGTTGTTGTTGTTGTTATTACAGTTTCTTCTTCTTCTCATCCCTCTTCTTCTTCTTCTTCTTCTTCTTCTTCTTCTTCTTCTTCTTCTTCTTCTTCTTCTTCTTCTTCTTCTTCTTCTTCTCCTCCTTTACACAGAGTAAAGCATTACATTTATACCTATAATTATTAGAACTCTTGGAAATGTAAGCTTCTTCATCAGTAATCATAAAATGGTGGGTTTTACAAAACCAGAATACACAAAATCAAAAAATTACAGCTCTGAGCTATTAAAGGCAATGTAAAATATTGCAGAAGCTTAAGAAAAAAATGTGTTTATACGCACATCTAAACATGAAAACTTTCACATATGCAATGACATCCTACTTTTACACGTGAACGCATAAATTTTTGCAAACATGCTTACACGTTACATATACGAGGAGGTGCTGAAAAGGTCCTGGCTTTGGGTGAAAAAAGAATACAGAAGGATCACTTAATCATAATTTTATTAAAAATATTTCCGCGAAGATTCACACATTTATTGCAGCTGTCCACAATCGTGTGTCGATAAGCCAGCTGGAGGAGATGTCCTCCTGGGGCTAAAAGCAACAGTAACATCCACCCCTAGGGGTCAGCCACACTTAAGTGGCAATATACTACACTTTATCGTGCAGTTACTGTTAATACTTCATTTAGAGAATTAACATTGCTTGTTTTCACCTTTTCAATATCAGTGAAGAATGTCACTGGAAAAGAAGATATAAGATTTTGCCAGGTTTTTC
>NC_068996.1:44943132-44943781 GCF_001194135.2 Octopus bimaculoides | reverse complement strand
TATATATATATATATATATGTATTTATAGATTAATACCAAAATATTGTATCTGTTATCAAACGTAGCAAAATACTCACAAGTGAGTTTTTGTATTTATATCGATTTAAGTAAGAGCTAAAATCTGATCCATTGTAAAGACTTTATCATGACCTATGATCATTTCGATGCAATGTCCAGATCGATTCATGCATATTACAAAATATGGGATATTGTATCTCTTCAGGGTCTTATTGATAGAAGGCAGACAATAAAATAGATAATATTCATAGACAACATTCATAGTTGACTTATGATTACATGTAAATAAACAAGTTGAAAAGACATGAGATGTAATACAACCGTACAGCATAACGGTGTTGAAACCGTAATCATACCAGGCAAATGATTCAAATTTATGATGTTATACTATAAAGTGAGATAATGAACCAATACGGAACGTTGTACATTTCGAAAAGGACCGTTGGAGTTATGAACGTAAATACAAAATTCAGACCGAAGAAAAAAAAACAGTTAGATATTCTATTAATAAGACCCTGAGGAGATACAATATCCCATATTTTATAATATGCATGAATCGATCTGGATATTGCATCGAAATGTTCATAGGTCATAATAAAGTCTTTACAATGGATCAGATTTTAGCTCTTA
>NC_068996.1:44940629-44942462 GCF_001194135.2 Octopus bimaculoides | reverse complement strand
GTTCCAGTTGATCCGATCAACGGAACAGCCTGCTCGTGAAATTAACGTACAAGTGGCTGAGAACTCCACAGACACGTGTAACCTTAACGTAGTTCTCGGGGATATACAGCGTGACACAGTGTGACAAGGCTGACCCTTTGAATTACAGCCACAACAGAAACAGGAAGTAAGAGTGAGAGAAAGTTGTGGTGAAAGAGTACAGCAGGGTTCGCCACCATACCCTGCCGGAACCTCGTGGAACTTTGGGTGTTTTTGCTCAATAAACACTCACAACGCCCGGTCTGAGAATCGAAACTGTGATCCTATGACCGCGAAACTGTGATCCCATGACCGCGAGTCCGCTGCCCTAACCACTGGGCCATTGAGCCTCTACTGTCAATTACTATAGAAAGAAGATAACTGAAAATTACGATAAAAATAAATATAACTACAGAACAATCTACGATTGCATATATACTCTTTTACTGTTTTGTTTCAATCGTTGGACTACGACCATGCTAGAGCAGCATTTGAAAGGAATGATCGAACAAATGGACCCCATTTTTTTTATATATAAATGTACGATACTTACTCTGACTGAATGCGTTGCCAAAGCAATAAGTTTGAAGAAAACAAATAAACCAACACTGTTCTTCAAGCGTCGGGGGACAAACACAAACCTGCAGAGGCACATACATACTCTCATACATAGATACATACATATATGGATACATACATACATACATACATACATGCATGCATGCATATATACATACATGCATACATACATGCATGCATACATACATACATGAATACATGCATACATACATGCATACATGCATACATACATGCATACAAACATACATACATACAAACATACATGCATACATACATGCGTACATACGTACATACATACATACAAACATACATACATACATGCATACATACATACATACATACATACATACACACATGCATACATACACACATACATGCATACATAATCCATACATACATACACAGATACATACATGCATGCATATATACATACATACATACATACACACATAACACACATACGTAGTACATGCATACATACACATATACATACATGCATACATACATACATACACATATACATACATACATACATGCATACATACACGCATACGTGCATACATACATACACTGATACATGCATACATGCATACATACATACATACATACATACATACACAAACGCACACATACATGCATGCATATATGCATACACACACACACTCATATATATCAAATGGTTTCTAGATTGTTTTCGTCTATGAAGTTCGCTCACAAATCTTTGGTCACTCGGGGTTTTAGTTGATGAAATGTACCTAAGTTACCACGGACCGGAACCAAACTCGAAATGAAGTGATTTGGAAGCGAACTGCTTAGTCACACTGTCATGCCTAAGCCGGAAAGAGGGTATCGATGTATATATATTTGAACTCGAGTCAGGACCTTGGATGTTATGCACGAGCTCGCACGCATACACACAGCAAGAATACACGCAGCACGCACAAACACACACACACAATGAGGAAAGAGGAGGCTGTCAGAAGTTTGGATAATTCTTCATTAACGCTTTCATTCGTTCAACCGAATTCTTCAAGAAAAAATTAAAACCATTTGATTTTAAGTTTTCTTTCCTTAAAAAGTTCATTTAAACGAACGAAAGCGGTCATAAACCGCTCCTTTTTCTCAATATACAATATCTATACTCCACTTCAAACACTCTATACCTACCTACATACATACATACATGCATGCATAGATATATTATATATATATATATATATATATATATATATAAAA
>NC_068996.1:44939338-44940369 GCF_001194135.2 Octopus bimaculoides | reverse complement strand
CTCACACACACACACACACACACACACACACACACACACTCATATACATACATTCTAGCGTGTACACATGCACTCCGAGATATATACATATATATACACGGTGAGATATACATACGAAAGAAAAAAATCTATCAACACTTGCATTGGGAATTTCAATGTTTGCATAAAACAGCTGTGACCCATGTATACGCTAGTGCACGAAATCGCTCACTCACATGTTTGGCTGTTCCTATGTGTGTGTGTGTATGTGTGTGCGTGTGTTTGTTTTATTGAAAACTCGACTAAATTCTGCTTTTATTTATATTTCATCAAAGTTTTGATATCCTTTTTTCTCCGATAATTTTGTTTGAACTCCTTGCAGTTCGTTTGGTTGTTTAAATTTCTCAAATTGATAAAAAAATGTTTCGACCTCTGTGATATCATCTTCAGGATGAAGGAATGTTGGCAGTTTGGGCCGTCTATTTATTAAAAGCAGAGCCAATTAGTAAAGCACATTCTTAAAATATACACTTGTATGACATGTTATTATCACAAGCAGAAGTGAACACTGAATTTCTAACGAAAGGTCAAAAATACAAATTTTGACGGCTTTATTTTTACCAATAACTTTGCCACTAACAACGATAAAAAAAGCGGCAAAACACTCGAACCTCAATTCACCAAGAAGATATGACAGAAGTTATAGGAAACGCTGATGGTGGATTTGGGAATTTCTGTACTAAAAAAATAGTCCAAGGAAACTATAAAAAATAAACCAACAAACTTTTATTTTGGCACTTATGGGAGCAACTGTCTTCGAAGGCTCATATTGCCATTTAATGCGCGAAATGAGGAGTAGATAGACAGCCGACAGCTGATGAAGGGTCGTTCTTTATGTTACTAGAGCTGTTTTCCATTTGGGAGAAGTGAGAAACTCGTGTATTTCCTGCGTTCGTTGGGAACTTGATGGAAGGGATCTAATTGAGAGCCTTATAAATTTATAATCAACTCCTTTGTTTTAATTCCAAAAGCCAATATTTAGTATGGTAGAC
>NC_068996.1:44934688-44938742 GCF_001194135.2 Octopus bimaculoides | reverse complement strand
TATATATATATATATATATATATATATATATATATATATATATCAACATATGTATATATATATATAGGTAGATAAATAGATAGATCGATCGATAGAGATATGGATACGCGCATATATATATACATACTCAAATACACACACATATATTTATGTATATATATTTATATATTTATGTAGGCAAGTGCATATGTATATAAACATAAATACTCCCTCTACTCCCCGCTCTCTCTCTCTCTCTCTCTCTCTCTCTCTCTCTCTCTCTCTCTCTCTCTCTCTCTCTCTCTCTCTCTCTCTCTCTCTCTCTCTCTCTTTCTGTCTGTTCGTTTTCTATCGCACATTGGTTTATGTATAGTATTATTCCGAGCGGCAATGTATTTGAATTTACTTATTAAATTTTCCAGAACCTGCCGAAAAATCTAAATTTCTCTTCTCCTATTTTATCTTCTCTTTCTCCAATCTTTAATCAAATCACTGCTGTTTTCGTTATCGGCATTAGAAAAAAAATATTTTGGCAATTCAGAACTATAACGCTATTTTCTTCAGTGAATTCATGCAAATAATTAAACGATTTTTTTATTAGCTTATTTGTGGAAAGTCTTTTAAAAAATCACAGACATATCTTCGGCTTTACACAGTAACATATTATTTTGCATTAACATATACCACACAACGTTGCCAATTAATTAGAAACATTATCCACAATATACAGTCGTTAGATGTTACAGTAATTTCAAGGGCTACTCAAACCCTTCCCCCTCTCTCTTTCTAGTATTCGTGTGAGTGTATAGTTTTGTTGTGGACTTTTGGTTTACAACCATTTTCTCAACCATTTTTTTCATTCATTAATCCCTTTGATTACTATTTTATTCTGGTGGATTCCCATAGCCATTCGATGTTTCAAAACTATTTTTATAGAAACTTCTTTCAAAATCCTAGACTTTGACTTGTCTAAGTTGGACTATATAAACCGTGAAAGAAAGAAACCAATCTGTTTCTTGCAATGCATACCAATATATTCATCTAAAGCAAGGGTTCTCAACCATTTTTTTATTATTTGTGGACCCCTTTGATTACTAGTTTATTCCGGTGGAACCCCATTAGTTTTATAGAAACTACTTTTATAATTCTTATTTTATTTTTCAAACATTAACTTGTGTAATTTGAAATATGTAAAATATTAGAGAAAGAAACCTGGTTGTTTCTTACAATACATACCAATACATACATCTAAAGCAGAAGCTTCTTTGTTATAGCCTATCAGGAACATGAGGAAGACATCTTTGGCGAAGTATATTCTAACTCAGCATTATCCATGGCAAGTTTTAACAATACTAGAAAAACTTCAAATAAATATTTTCTTGGTGTTTTTCCCCCTGCTATCTTCTTAGTAAACAAACTTCTAAAATAACTCGTACCGTTCATTTAACTTGGATGTAAACGTACGGCATTTTGCGCATCTTTAGTGAGTCGGAGTATTTACAAACCGGAATATCATCTTTGAACATCAATTTTTCTGTAGCCCGCTATTGTTTCTATAGATGTAAAGTCCTTTCTTCGCGGTGAATAGATGACATTGAACTTACCTGTAATCAAAATATCGTATATTTGTACAATTAAAATTTATCAAGAATTGTATTTAAAAATTGCTAAAATATTTTGCTAATTGTAAAAGTAGAATCAATTTATTGTGCATAAATTTGAGCAACAAAATTGATCTGTAGAGACAGTACGGACCCCAATTGAGGACCACTGTTTCAAATCAACTAAACCTTCTGTTTCTACATCCTTGTGCGTCTATATGCTATATATATATATATATATGGCTCTTTTGACCAGACTATAAGATATCCTTGCACACAGCCGGTAACAATGCACTTCCATTTCTTTCTTGATTCGCTCTGTCATCCATTTAAGCTTTATGCCGTTTTTTCATCGTCTTAGAGGTCTTCCGAATGTATCCTTCAGTTGTATTGGAGCACCACTCGACAACTGCATAGTCCCACCTGTTATCTTTGATGCTTCCGACATGTACCGGCCCAGCAAAATTTGTACTTCTGATATTTCATGATCACATTCCTCAATTTATCCCTTTATTAAATTTAAAATTTATTCGTTTTGGCATTGCTTTCCCAACAATATATATATACATACACCCAGAACCACTAGGCTCTTGAATGAAAATTGCCGAACTAGACATCTTTTTTTTTTTTAGAAAATAAAGGATATATTACTTATACGTTGAGTATATATTTAACAGAAAACCATAATATTAAAACATTTATTGACATAATGAATTATTTAGCTACATGAGACCCATTTCGACATATAACTTCAAAAGCCCTATTAGTCATGGAATCTGTCAATTTCTTCATAATTGACAGATTGGACTGCTTCTGCAGCAGCTTTGATGGTCGCCCATAAGACATCTTTCTACGTAAATTGGCGTCTATCGGCATAAACAGTTTGTTTAATGAAAGACCAAATATTTTCAATAGGGTTGTATGCTGTAAGACCCTAGGAATGTTTAGGTGGTCCTAACAGGGTAGGAGAGACAGTTGTCGTGCATGAATACGAGATTCCTTTGAAGTGACAACAGTTTATCATCTAGGCAGGGATCCGAGATCTCCTTCAGAAAACCGCAGTAAGCAGCTGCGGTCATTTTAACCTCTTCCAGTATCTTGACTGAGCCAGCAAGCCTCTATCCAATGATACCAACCCATAACATGACTCCTCCACCCACTTGATGATGTCGTAAACATTGTTGACACTCATCTCCAAAATAGACCCAACTTTTTGGCCAACGGTCAGCTTCGTCAAGGTTCGCCCTGGTTTCGTCAGTGAACAAAACAGCTCATATCTAACGTCATTTACTTTTGGGCCCATTGGAGCCTCATACTCCTGTGACGGGGCATTAAAGGCGGCAGTTTCAGGGGTTCTCGCACGGAAACCATGATTCTGGGGATGCGATTTCTGGTGGTTTTCGGTACATGAGGAAGCCTGGAGGCAATGAAAATGGCTTTACTTGTGTGCCCAGGTTTCCCACGCAAATTTGAGGTCAATATTCCTTAAATCCCTAGCTGTTACTGTCTTGGAAGTCCCACAAACGGATTGTTTCTTCCTTGGGATTCATATGGCTAAATAATTCATTATATCAATAAATGTTATGATATTATCATGGTTTTCTGTTAAATATATACGCAATGTATGCTTAATATGTATTATTACTCTTCGTTTTATTCAAAAACATGTATAGATGAGCTATTTTCATTCAAAGGCTATTAGCGTGGTTCACCCCAAAACTGAAGAATCTGGAAAAAAAAAGAAAGGACATTACATAGAATATTGAAGACATAACAATGGTGTTGCCATAGTGTGAAAACCAGCTGGGAAAAGTTTTATCGAAATCGATTCGCAGAAAACCAAGAAATCCTAAATTTCACTCTCAAGCTGAAAATATTCAGATGAATATACGTGTATAATATATATATATCTGTGTGTGTGAGTGTGTATGTGTGTGTATGCGTGTGCGTGTGTGTGTGTGTGTGTGGGTGCATGTGTGTGTGTGTGTGTGTGTGTGTGTGTGTGTGTGTGTGTGTGTGTGTGTGTGTGTACTTATATACATATTACTTGTCACGTTCTTCTTAGAGTTGAAGGTGATCACTATCCAAGCACAAAGTTTCTTAATTTTAACTCAAATCTGTACAGGGATTTGTGTCTATGTGCTTACGAATTCTCGTGTCGGTATCTATAAAGAAGCGGCATATTCGAATACACTTGCACTCCTGTAAAAAATGCAAGCCTACCTATAATATCCGTGTGCGTTCTTAAGTTTTTGTTCTGTGTATATGATATGTCTGTGTGCATGTCTCTTTGCCGTAAGCCTATGAGTCATTAGGTGTAAGTTATAAATATGTAATTATCAAAGTGGAAAAATTATCAAAAGTGTCATTTCTATTCATTATTTCACATATATTATACTGTACCAAGGACTTTCTATTTCTTATTCTACGATATGTGTATATATGTATGTATGTATATATATATATATATATAT
>NC_068996.1:44932816-44933683 GCF_001194135.2 Octopus bimaculoides | reverse complement strand
CTTCACAGTACCACTAGTAAACCAAATTTGAAGTATGCGAATCAATTTGCTGTGTTTCTCTCTTGAAAACCTCCAGCATATCCAAGCTTTTTTAAAATTTTTTTAAAATTTTAATCTGTTGTTATATTGCCCTGTGCATCTAAGATATTAGTCAAAAACGAGAATCTACAGTCAGCAAACACTATCAGTAAGTGGTACTCGTGGTTGTGCTGCTGCTGCCGCTACTGCTGTATTTGTTGCTTGCTGTTGCCGCTATTGTTAGTGCTGTTGTCATTTTCTTTGCTTTCGATGATTACTGTGTTGTCGTATTGATCATAACTGCTGATTTTCTGCTACTGCTGTCGTTGCTGCTACAGCTACTGCTGCTGCTGCTGCTGCTGCTGCTGATACTTTTGCTGCTGCAGCTACCGTTATGATAAATCCGTGTGCTGCACTCTCACCTTTCTATACGTTCGATGCAAATACGAGCTAATTACATATGTATCTAACTACTTACCTACCTGTCTGTCAACATTTAGCTACCTATCTACCGAGCAAGCTACTTGCCGACTTGTGTACGCACCTGACTATCCACCTATCTTCCTACCAAGCTACATACCTACCTACATATCTAACTACCTAGTCCATGAATCTATTTCTCTGCTCTCACTCACTCTCTGTCTTTCTCTCTCTATCTATCTCTCTCTCTCTCTCTCTCTCTCTCTCACTCTCCCTCACTCTATTTCTCTGGTTACGTATGTGTCTGTATCCATCATATCTCTCTCTCTATCTATCTATCTATTTATCTATCTGTGTGTCTGTCTGTCTCTCTCTCTCTCTCTCAACGCTCTCTCTCTCTCTCTCTCTCTCTCTCTCTCTCTCTCTCTC
>NC_068996.1:44931654-44932540 GCF_001194135.2 Octopus bimaculoides | reverse complement strand
ATATATATATACATACATATATACATGTATGTAAAACTTTCAATCTGCAAATTTTAGCTATTTTACACTACAGTCATATTAGTTATTACTCTTCTGGAAACAGTATATATATATATTTCCTTTTTGTTTGCAGTTTTAGATGGTTATTTAACTTATGCAGTATTATAGTATTTAAGGCACTTTCAGCGGTAATACTGCAAGTTATGGAGCTGATAGAATCTTTAGATACTGCGATGATCATTTTTAGTTTGAGGTATTAAAATGACGTTCAATGAGATAGCCAGGTATGATTTTTGGTTTCTGCATTGTCATACTAAATATCTCTGCAAATTCATTATGTGTCTCTATTAGATATTTTAGCGTTAAAGCTTGGAATATTGTTATTTCCCGGAGACTTTCATTTTATTCTTTTATCGTTCGAAGCTACATTATTATTTCTAGAGTAATTATGGCTTCAACCGATTGTCCAGACAGTGTGTCCGCTATTTTGAACAACAATCCCATAATTGCTGATTCTTTTGTTGTCTATCTCCAGAATTGTCTTTTTATAAATTTTTACAGAGCTCTCGGAATGGAGTCATTCCATACTGTTTGATTTGTTCAATGAATCGTTGTCAATTTCCATAGTGACAGACTCACTAACTTAGTGATATCCCATGCTTTTTTGTTTCGGACATTCTTTTTTTATTCGCTTTGACATAGCGCAGTACTTTTTTTACATTTTATTTGTTTGTTTTTATTTGTATCGTTTCTTTTACTAGAATGATGGCAACGGTTATAGCATCCAAGTCCACGTATATATATGTGTGTGTGTGCACGTGTGTGTGCACGTGTGTGTGCACGTGTGTGTGCACGTGTGTGTGCACGTGTGTGTGCACGTGTGTGT
>NC_068996.1:44926828-44931404 GCF_001194135.2 Octopus bimaculoides | reverse complement strand
CCCTCCCCCCCCCCAAATTTCAGGCCTTGTGCCTGTAGTAGAAAGTATTATTAATATTATTATTATTGAACAAGTAGAAAGATAAATTTTATTCAACGCATAGATACTGAACAGTATAGATATAAAGGATAAAATCCCTTTTTCTTCTTAAAAGCACAAAAAATTGTCGGCAGCCAGCCAAACACACAGCTTATTTTGCGGGGTATGATGCGAAGTGTCCGCTGTCCACAGCCAGCAGACTAAGGTGACACTTGTTTTACTGGTCATGCTTCAAGAACCCTTTAAAGAATTCTTGCAGTTCCAACCAATGCTGATTTTTGTAGGTGTTCTACCTTCACACTTGCACCTATCTTTTTCAGCCATGTTGGTAGCTGAGTGTTGATTCTTCCACTGAGGTGTTCCGGTAGTAACACTTAACACTTCATAACCATCATGTTTACTTGTTTACTCCACTTATGTCTTGTAACATGGCTAACAGTCGATGGATTACGACCGGGCTACCCTGCTGCACAGTGGGGCACCTGCCAAGTGCGGCACCTTCACCATTAGCTCCAGTCCCGTTCACACTATTATGGTCATTTACTTTGCTTTGCATTTTCACTCACAAATGAGGTATGTTTTAGGTTACTACCAACCGGTATCGGATGCAGCTGTGAACCGTTAACCAGCTAGAGACGATGTCCTCTTGGGGTTAAAAAATCGCAACAGAGTCCGCTCGAACGGACAGCCATGTTAAAGTGGATACGATTATTATTATTATTATTATTATTATTATTATTATTATTATTATTATTATTATTATTATTATTATTATTGTTGTTGTTGTTGTTATAAGGCGGTGAGCTGGCAGGATCGTTAGCACGCTGGGCAAAATGTTTAGCGGTATTTCGTCCGTCTTTACGTTTCTGAGTTCAAATTCCACCGAGGTCGGCTTAGCCTTTCAACCTTCCGAGGTCGATAAATACTGGGGTAAAAGTTTATGTCATATTTGTTGTAACTGCTGGAGTCTTGCATACGTAGCGGGCTTGCTGATTACATCCTACGGTATCATGGTACCTGTTTTTTTTTTCCAACCATTTAGTATTTTTCTGATTATTCGTGCCGTGCCGAGAAAGCAAGGCTTTTGTAACAGTTCTTCTGACACTCTATTCCGATTTGCCTTATGCTCCTCTTGATGCCTTTTGATACTGTCCCCAAGGATCCAACAATAATTGGCACTGTCTTCACCTTCTTCATTTCCATAGCCGGGTTATTTCATACTTAAAACGATTGCATATATCTCTTTTTTTCGCCTTCTTTCTTCACTATTCGTGGATCAAAAGGGCGCACAACATCAACTATATAACGCATGTAGTGCATCTTGTCGACCACCAGTAGTTCCCGTCTGTTATGTTCTAACATCTGTTTGGATTGAAAAATGCCAAAGGATTTTGCTGGTCTTCGATAACACCACTCTCTGCGGTTTGTGCTTATACCACGTCTTGCTTCTCTCTAGCCCCCACTTTTTATACAGTTTCCAATGTAGCACTTTCGACACCTCATCGTGTCGCCAAAACAGGTAGTGGTTTTGGTAAAACCTAGGGCATTCGTCCACTCTGTTACATATGCGGTACAGTGGAGACACTTGCTCATTCTTAAGGGTGACACTCCAATTCGAGGCCAAATCTCGGTCTTGCACTGCCAGTGCAGTGCTCTTTTATCGGCGTTCCTTTGTTCAGCCAATCGCTCCTATGTTTTCCAGCAACTTCATCTGTGGATATTGGAATTTATTGTGTGATCTCTTGTTGTGTAACGCTTCTTCATGCTCTTTTTGTACTTTTGGCCATTAAAAAAAATTAAACGCGCCCTTTCAAAGCCTAGCCAGACTCATGAGCCCGGTTTCCCGGTTTCAATGGCGTATGTGTTTCCTAGATGGACGGGACGCCAGTACATCGCAACGTTACTCATTTTTGCCAACTGAGTAGACTGGAGTAATGTGAAATGAAGTGTTTTGCTCAAGAACACAGCGCGTCGCCCGATCCAGGAATAGAAACCACAATATTACGATCATGGTACTGACATCCTAACCACTAAGCCACGCGCCTCAACCTTTTGACCATTTACTAAAATAAAATATATGACCTTCACGATCAAAATTCACATTATAATTATTCACAGTAGAGCCTGTAAGCGATTACCCAACATCTCGAGAAACAATAGTTCAGTCCCTCTCTCTCCCTCCCCCTCTTGCTCTCTCTTTCTCTTTCTTTCTTTCTCTTTCTCTCTTATCATACCTCGACTTTAATAAATATGAAATATGAAATATTTTCAACCCTAAAACGAAATAAGAGGTAAAAAAAATAATAAAAAAGAAGACGGAATAGTGGTGTCTCTAACAACTCTGATTATAGATCCGCTACTTTAGGGCTGTCCTGGAATTAAATAACAACGAAAACAATAATATTTCTCGTCAATATAAAACACATTTAAAGCTCACAAAATTCGTTTGTAGATTTTACCAGAGCAGTCTTGGTTTTTATCCGAACTGATTTAGAGACGGCCAGCCGCATTTAACTGAAATACTAAACTGATTTTTCCAGTCAATACTGTTAAATTAAACAAATGTACTCGGCTGCTCATATGATTCCTTTCATTTCTTAAACAGTCCACTCTAATTAAGCAAGCTTGTAAACTACATTTACATATGTAAGTATGAATATACATATATATTGATGTTACGTAGAAATTATGAAATCTGTCTCTAGTGCTGGTTTGCATCTGCAAAGGAAAACAAGCAGAGGAATTAGGAAAAATAAACTGGTGAATATCATATATAATGTAATGCGTGGGTATATATATATATATTAATATGAATAATAATAATAATAATAACGTATGGACAGTTATACATCCACAAAATTCATTTTATAATTATATACTTCATATTATAACGATCTACACGTGTTTCCGCTGTAGCGACTACTCACTGTGTCAAACACAACGATACAACATTCTCGGTGCAGCTTCATAAAAATCTGTCCATTTGGTCATCCGCGAAGTGAACTCATTCAAGTAAATTTTTGTTAGTTTTTTTCTGTGGGAGATGTCGTTACTTAAGTGTATGTATTGGTTACGGGTTCAGTCCTGTTGGATCATAATTGAAAGCTGCTTCAGAGAAGTTGCTTCTCTGAGTTGTTGCAACTGCTCTTCGTTCTGCAATGGAGATCCTATTCCCTGTCAGCTGTTCATACCTCTGTTCATCACTTTGAGATGCTCTGGTTTTTGTAGTACACAATCTGTTCGTTTTTTGGTATGCTTTCCTTGGACAAAGACATTCTTTTGGCTTACCTTGACATTGTAGACGAATTTGATACTTTCGTTCTAGGCATGGTTATATACGTATGCAGAAATACATGGATGCAGAAGATAGTAAACAATGAAAATAACTGAGTAACGAAATTATATTTTTTAATATGACTGGCAGAAAGTAAACGAGAAAGTTTTACCGAAAATAAAGAATTGTACGTATTGAAGCGAAATTTGTCACTTTGTGAACCAAACAGACAGTATCGAAGGAACCAGAAAAAAGCCGTTTACGACAGGAAAGCACAAAACCGTTGCAAAAGTAAATGAGAAAATTTTAAGGCAATTAACTAAGTGTAGGGATTTAAATGAAATTTTTGAAGTTACTTCTGTCAGTAAATTATAATCTTACTTGTATTGGCAATTCCGTCAAAAACATAAAAGAAAAGCACAGAACTTTGCAAAAGTAAATAAGAAATTTGTAGTCAAATTCAACGAAGTGTACAGATTGAAGCAAAATTTATGAAGTTACTTCTGTCAGTAAATTATGTATGAAATTACTTTCACACACACACACACACACACACACACACACTGTGACACAGTTGCTGATTTTGCAACTAGCGCAAAAACATAGGTCTAAAATCTCTCTAAGAGATGAACACAGTAGTAGTACTAGCGTATAATGTTTATAGACACTCCAACATGCCTGTCCGTTTGAACGGACTTTAAATTTTTTAACCTCGAGAGGACATTTCCACTAGCTGGTTAATGACGCATATCTGCATCCGATATATTGCAAGCAGGGGAACGAACCCCTACTACCTTCTAGCGAGGGAACCAACATACCAGTCTGGTTTTGGGCTATTTCTACATCACTTCAGTACTGGACACTTCATCTGCTAGAGATGACAGTAGCTCGGTTCTGCTAGCAATGTATATAAATTCAAGTGATACAACAAGCAAAAAAGCTAGTTCTAAAATCTCTCTAAGAGTTGACCGCAATAGTAGTATTAACAAGTAATGTTTGTAACCACTTCAATATGGCCGTTCCGTTCTAACGGACTTTACAGCGATTGTTTTTACCCGGATTGGACATCTCTAGATAATTAACGACGTGCACCTGCATCCGAGATATCGCGAGCAGGGAGTGGAGCCCTACAAGCCTCTAGCGTGCAAAAACTACTTGCTAGTACAACCACTGCGTTGGTTATATATACATATATGTACATATATATATATATATGTATATACATACATACATACATACATACATACATACATACATATATGT
>NC_068996.1:44923769-44926072 GCF_001194135.2 Octopus bimaculoides | reverse complement strand
ATATATATACGTGTGAAGGCGCATAGCTCAGTAGTTAGAGCGTCGAGCTTACGATCGTGAGGTTGTGAGTTCAAATCTCGGATCGGGCTGCGTGTCGTGTTCTTGAGCATGACACTTTATTTCACGTTACTCCAGTTCACTTAGCTGTAGAAATGAGTTGCGACGTCACAGGTGCAAAGCTGTATCGACCTTTGCCTTTCTCTTGGATAACACTGGTGCCGTGGAGAGAGGAGGCCGGTATGCATTAGGCGACTGCTGGTCTTCCATAAAACAACCTTGCCCGGACTTGTGCTTGGGAGGGTAACTTTCTAGATGCAATCCCATGGTCAGTCATGTCCGAAGGGGGTCTCAGCAAATATATATATATATATATGTGTGTGTGTGTGTGTGTGTGTGTGTGTGTGTGTTTATATATATATATAATCACACACATACATGCCCGCATACATACACAGATACATACATACACAGACAGATACACTCACACACATGCATTTGCTGCTCGAAAATATGTAGTTACACTGAGATTAAAATACTTATTGCGATGAACCACTACCTGCTCTTATCAATTTATAATCTTGCTCGTGGGTACTAGAGAAAACTACCTTAGGTTTAATAACTAATTTTGAAACAGAAAGACAACGGGGAGAACTCTGTAATCCAAATTCATTACAAAAAATTGAATCGGAACCTACAACTGACAATCCATTTAACCCTTAATATAGTGATGAACACTGGGAGTATACAATATCCATTTTTAACCATCATTTTAAGTATGAACATCAGCAAGAAAAATCGATTTTTGCATTTCTGCTTACTAGGTCGATAAGCAACCAGTCACCCCTGTTTTGTTTCTTTGTGTGATGAAAACAAGGAAGCTGTATATTTGTAGAATTGTATCTTTTATGTTTTACTTGTTTCAGTCATTAAACTGCTGCCATGTTAGGGCACTGCCTTGAAGAATTTTTAGTCGAACGAATCTGATACAGTATTCTTCATTAAGTTTGATACTTATTCTACCGATATATATATATATATATACATATTAAATATATATTTTTTTAACCCAAAAATTTGGTAAAAAATATAGTATCTGTTAACAATCTTAGCAAAAAACTCCAAATGTACATAGGTCTATTTATTTGTTATTATTGTTATTGTTGTTGCAATAAAGTATTTTCAACGGATCAATTTTCAGCTCTATTTAAAGTTGATATATATATATATATATATATATATATATATATATATATATATATATATATATATACACACACATACATTCCTGACATTCCACTTGCAATGAAAAATATGTAGCTCGGATTTCCCAGACTCCCATTCCGTAAGTATTGTATTCTTTTTCGCACACTCAGCAACCCTGGTTGCCTACCAGGGAATATAAGAAGAACTTTTTTCAGCTCATCGTTCTTCGATACAAGAAAAAAAATTCCGCAAGCTTCCGACTCAATAAGCCGCTATTCTTTCTGAAAGTTTTTTTTTTTTATATATTCACTACGGATTGCTCGAAGTTAACTCTCTTCCTCGAACCCTGGTGCTTACATTGATAATTCAAATTGTATTTTTTACGTGGTGCTTTGTATATAACCTCTAAATTGCTAATAACTTGATTTTGACTACCGATATCTTTTCATACAATTATGCTCTTTAACTAGTGTACGATGATGGGGAGTCACATCAGGAGACATAATGTCACGAATAGAAAAGATATCTTTCTCCCTTTTGTTACGGTTCAATTGTCCAATGTCAAGATTACACTGTATGCTGTGTCTTACATTTATTTCTTTATTGTCTACAGGGGGGCTAAACACAGAGGGGACATGCAAGGACAGACAAAGGGTCTAAGTCGATTACATCGATCCCAGTGCGTAACTGGTACTTAATTTATCGATCCCGAAAGGATGAAAGGCAAAGTCGACCTCGGTGGAATTTGAAAACAGAACGTAACGGCTGACGAAATACCGCCAAGCATTTCGCTCGGCGTGCTAACGATTCTGCCAGATTACATTGCACATATATTTGTCTTTCGTCGTTCAGCAACATATTGTGGGTAGCAGTTTATTTCTTTCAATTGAAATTTCATTGGCCTAGCAATCATTTTCTGCCTGTCTGTCTGTCTGCTTCTCTATCCATCTCTCCACCACAGTCATTTCACTGTATTCTTTTTGTTGACCCTTTCTCTCTCTCTCTCTCTCTCTCTCTCTCTTTCTCTCTCACACACACACACTCTCTCTCTCTCACACACACTCTCTCTCTCTCACACACACTCTCTCTCTCTCTCTCTC
>NC_068996.1:44918967-44920043 GCF_001194135.2 Octopus bimaculoides | reverse complement strand
TGTGTGTGTGTATGTATAAACATATATCAATATAAAAAGATAGATAGATAGATAGATAGAAAGAAAGAAAGAAAGATAGATAGATAGATAGACAGACAGATAGATAGACATACAGACAGACAGACAGACAGACAGGTAGGCAGACAGACAGACAGACAGACAGACGTTAAGATCACCAGCATTCTCTCACACACACGCCCCTTCGTTTTGACATCACTACTTCTTTGGTATTTCCCATTCTTCTTCACTCTCCTGGGTGACCCTTCTGTCCGGCATTCGCCATGATAGATCGCTGACCACTACACATATATTCTTTTGTCTTCTTGTTTCTTTCTGTTGAAGAGCGTAGGCTCGAAACGTTAATGACTTTCTCTATTACCGAGCGTTATACTAATACATCTGTTTGTTGTTTACACCACCTGTCTTCGTCTGTTGTCTTTTCTTGAACTCTCACATACATACATACATACATACATACATACATACATACATACATACATAAATAAATAAATACATACATACATATATACATACATGCATGCATGCATGCATATACATGCACACACACACACACACATATAATACATACACACGTCCTATGGATTATGTAGATGCACAGGAGACACACTTCCATGCATTTGTCTCGGTCATCAACAATCATCATTGCCATTCAGCATTTTCCTCTCAGCCCTTTTTGTATCCGGAAACTCAAAGAAGCCCGTATTATATGTATACCAGTGTGGTGTGTGTATATGTGTGTGTTTGTCTGTGTATTTGTGTGTTTGTGTTTGTCCGCCCAATATCGCTTGACAACCGATGCTGGTGTATTTACGTCCCCGTAAATTACCGGTTCGGCAAAAGGGACCCGATGTAACAAGAACTAGGCTTACAAAGAATAAGTCCTGGGCCAAACTGTTCGACTTATGGTGGTGTTCCAGCATGGCCGCAGTCTCTTTTGCTGAACTGCTAAGCTACGGGGACGTAAACACACCAGCATCGGTTGTCAAGCGACGGTGGGGGACAAACACAGACACACCATCATACACACCCACATAAATACACACATACATACATAC
>NC_068996.1:44917444-44918730 GCF_001194135.2 Octopus bimaculoides | reverse complement strand
ATATATATATATATATATATATATATACGACGAATTTCTTTCACTCAAAAGGCTTTGGTCAACCTGAGGCTACAGTAGAAGACACTTGTCCAAGATACCACACAGTGGGACTGAACCCAGAACCATGTGGTTGGTGAGCAAGCTACTTACCACGCAGTAACTCCTGCGCCTATAATGGATGAAAGGCAAAGTCGACCTCGGAAGAATTTGAACTCACAACGTATCACCGAGCGAAATGCCGCTAAGCATTTCGTCCAGCGCATCAACAATTCTGGTCCCAAAGAGATCCTCATGCGTAGAGCTGACCAGATCCACCAGTGCTCTTCATCGCTGCGGTCCCGTGCCAGTCCCTCTGCATCCTCTAATGTGACGTCGGGCCTCTGATGATCTTCCTCCATCACGTCCACCCAACTGGCGCAGGGCCTGCCACGAGGCCGCGTTCAACGAGAGTAAAGCCCCGACAGGTTGTTTTTGTCTGAGATGGTGGGTATGTCCGTACCAGCTCACACGACAGCTAGTTATAAATTGGAAGGCTGCAGTTTTTTGTTGGAAACATGACGGTACCATCTGATTTTCTCGGTGGTTGTTATAGCTCTGCTATCGAAGCCATCGATATCTGCTAGCATCATCGAGAAGGGCCACGTTTCTGCTCCATACAGAAGAATACATGTATATATACTTATATATGTATGCATACTTAAAATATTTTTATATACTTACATAGCTAATGGTATGTAAGTGTATTACGTCTGACGTGGGAACACTTTTCAATTCCCAGACTGGGAAGTGGGTTCTGTTCTTGAGCAAAACATTTGACTTCACGTTGCTTTGCAATTATTACAATTAACGCGTGGCAAACTTGTGCACCTGTATATGCTGTGTCGATTTAATGGAGGGTGTGAATTAATGTACAACACTTTTGAATATTTGATCAATATCACCAAATCATCTGTATGGTTGTTCGGCCAGAAATAACGGAAGCCTCATCCGTCGTCTGAGATAGCAGAGTTCATTTTGATAGTAATGTGTATGTATGTATGTATGTATGTATGTATGTATGTATGTGTGTCTGTGTGTATATATGTCCGTGTATGTGTGTATGTATGCATGTATGTATGTGCGTGTGTGTATGTATGTATGGATGTATGTGTGTATGTATGCTTTTATGTATGTAGATAAATAGATAGACAGATAGATAGATAGATAGATAGATAGATAGATAGATAGATAGATAGATAGATAGATAGATTTATAAAGATAGAGAGATAGAGAGTAGGAGAAAGAGA
>NC_068996.1:44912437-44916350 GCF_001194135.2 Octopus bimaculoides | reverse complement strand
ACACGCGCGCATGTGTTTATTTTCTGATGTTAATCATGAAAAGTCAGGTGACATTTAATAAGCTAGCAAATCTAAAGTAACGCAAACAGCATGTTCTTTCTTCGTCTGCGTTAAATTTGAAGCTTCCATGATAGGATTAAATATTATGTGAGGATATTCAGTTTAATTTTCGTACCACTTCTGACACTTTAGTTTGTTTGTTTTTTCCTAAAATTGCTGACGCAGTCTCCATCTCTGTGTGTCTATATGTGTATGTATGTGCATGTACATATTACATATACATACTCAATTCAAATAAACAAACAAAATAAATGGATAGAAAACGAAAAAAGAACAACAACAAACGTGAGGACATGTACAAGAAATGTATTCGCTCGACGCTCGGTGAAAGGAGGTAGCTTAACGTTTCGAGCATAGCTCTTCGTCGGAAAAAAAAAGGAAAAGTCCAGAGGAGGAGGAGAAGAAGAAATCGCCAACGGACACTTCCTGTGCATATCCTCATATTCGTTGTTTCACTTCTTTTTTTTTCGTCTTTTATCCGTTTATTTGTATTTGTTTATTTGAATTGGCTATTTATTGAACGCTCACACGGATCATCTTTGTCTTTCCGACTGAATCGAAGTGCCTGATTCATGGATTTCTTACTCTACCCTTGGATTACGTTATCTTCTAATTCCTTCGGAGTACGTCGTTTCTGCACCTGCTCTCTTCATTGATACCACTCCACCACCACTCAACCACCCCCATTAATTTTGGTGTATTTCCACTGATGAAGGCAAAGTATTTTATTACCAGCCTGAAATCGTCGATATGAAATTAGCCATTCAACTTTTGCTAATTTCTTTGTTCGTTTATCTTATATCACTTGTGCTATATGAAGACATGATGTGGTTCTATAGTTAGTTGTGACTGCTATTTCTGGTATGGTGGTGCCTCTTCAGTACCCTTAATTATAATTATATGTATTTATGTGGAGGCGCAATGGCCCAGTGGTTAGGGCAGCGAACTCGCGGTCATAGGATCGCGGTTCCGATTCCAAGACCAGGCGTTATGAGTGTTTATTGAGCGAAAACACCTAAAGCCCCACGAGGCTCCAGCAGGGGATGGTGGCGAACCCTGCTGTACTCTTTCACCACAACTTTCTCTCACTCTTACTTCCTGTTTCTGTTGTGCCTCTAATTCAAAGGGTCAGCCTTGTCACACTGTGTCACGCTGAATATCCCCAAGAACTACGTTAAGGGTACACGTGTCTGTGGAGTGCTCAGCCACTTGCATGTTAATTGCACGAGCAGGCTGTTCCGGTGATTGGATCAACTGGAACCCTCGTTGTCGTAAGCGACGGAGTGCCAACAACAATATTTATTTATTTATGTATGTATGTATGTATGCATGTATGTATGCATTCATGCATGTATGTATGCATTCATGCATGTATGTACGAAACATATTTATTACCCACATATGCTGACAAATATATTCATATGTGTGCGTGTATATGTGTGTGTTGTGAAAACATTGCTAAAACCGACAGCGAAACGTCCCTCATATCACATTCTACCATAGCTTTTTCTCCACCAAATTTCACTTTTGCTCGCAATTCCATCTCCCATTCGAATTATATCTGCCTTTAAGTTTCTCACTTATAAACAGTCCAGTAAGCCATTGGCCGGAAGAGATATCTACTCTATCGTCCCCACCAAATTAAGAAGCATATTCTGTCCTGAATTTTGCATCATATTTTTTCTCACGAATGGTCAGAGTCGTTAGAACCACGATCCACATCACTCAGGCTTCAAATTCCATCGAAGTCAAACCCAGCTTTGCCTTTATTATCTCTTGATGAAAAGATACTATTCTAAGGTCTTTGGGTTGGCGGAATTTTTAAGTTTCGGTCGAAATGGCTATCGGTGTGTTCTACATCTGTTAGTTCTGTTGTCCAATACTGCGAGGACACTGGTCCCAAACTGCATCACTCACTTACTCTTTTCCCTCTTTCTCATTCTCTTACTCTCTCTTTCCCTCCTTGAACAACAATAGATGGCACAAAGAGAAAAATGCGCATGAATGTGCAACTGGTTGGTTGTCTACGATAAATCACTTTGCCCCATATTTATATCTTATAGAGGAACTTTCCTGGTGTACAGTCTCAGTTTCGCAAGATATAGGGTATCGAACATGATGTTAATTCATAAACCGTTGTAGTCGTTTAAATCTTAATTTCTCTGTTTTTAATGTTACATATCAGTAGCACAATTGCATTCCAATGTCTTGAAGTACCCCACCCCCTGGTTTCTGATAATATAAAACTATATATTTTCAGATCATTAATTTCAACTGTTGGAATGAAGACATAAAAATAATAATAATAATGAATATAAAAACCTACTTTAAAATTTACGGAAATAAAACGCCTGATAATCAAACTGATCGGAACGTACTGTACGAGAAAATATCAAAACATTTTTCTCTCAAAAGATAAAAGGTTAATAGTCCGAAACATCATAATCGTGTTAACAATGGCTTAACTCAGACAGTTAAACAGTAAAACCAAAGAATTTATTGAAAATCACTCCATCTTTCTCAGCAATAAAATACTACAAACTATTAGAATCTAATATAAACCGCAATACATCTAAAAATCTTAAGACAACAAACTGTAAATTTATTTACATACTTTTATTCAAAATAGTTTACTTTACTTAATTTTTATAACATGCGTTTTCGAACAATTGTCTCTTTCGTCATAGGTTTCCAACCAGTCAATCACATAGACCCATAAAATTTACTTTTGTGCTTGTCAGTGATAATGGAGCACCGATTCTACTTCCGCAATATATCATTAGGTATGTATGTATGTATGTATGTATGTACAAAAGGTTAGTTTCAGTTTCCGTGTACCAAATCCACCCACAAGGCTTTGGTCAGCGCGAGGTAATAGTAGAAGACACTTGTCCAAAATGCCACGCAGTGGGACTGAACCCAGAACTATGTGGTTGGTTAGCAAATTTCTTATACACCCACGCCTGTGTGTATATATATGCATACATACGTCCGTACATACAAACGTATACATACATCCATATATATATATACATTATGTAATATATATACATAGGTGGATATGTGTTTATTTAAAAACATGTATTTGTATATGTATATATATATATTTATAAAAAAATATTTTTTTTATTCCACTATATATGTACCGCTTTATAATATTTTTAATCGCAGTTTATTTAATTATGTTATTCTATTATATTTTTTAATCGATTTTATTCTTAGGTATAACATTTTTACTTCCCTTTGCTACTTTGGTTTTGTGGTTTATGCTGTACTTCCTATATGTGGTCATTGGGGGGTTGTGGCTTTTTGAGTCGATGACCTAATGGTTTTATTCTGCAATTAATTTTGTACTTTTGTCTCAACTAGTTTGAGCACTTCTTATTACAGCCTTGTAATTTCGTTCTGGCCGTTTTCACTGTCAAGTCATTGTTCTAGTGTAGGTTGTGGCACCACTTAAGTTGTGAATCTTTTCAGATACGGTCGGTGTCCAAAGGATACCGGATATCTGCTTGTGTGAGAATTAGTGGGTTCGGCATTTGACTAATACTCAACAACCGACCTGACTACCCCCAGGCACACAGTGGATTATATCGACATCAGCACACACGGTACTTTATTTTAACGTTCCCCAAATTGATGGAAGGCAAATTCGATCTCAACAGGATTTAAACTCAGAAATGTAAAGGGATGTAACTAATTACAGCAAAGCATTTCTGCTGATCCTCCAACAGAATTGCCAGTCTACTTCAGCAAGATCATCTCGAATATTATCCGCATTATATACATATATTATATTATATTATATTATATTATATTATATTATATTATATTATATTATATTATATTATAT
>NC_068996.1:44910622-44911978 GCF_001194135.2 Octopus bimaculoides | reverse complement strand
ATATATATATATATAATTGAAATTTATAGAAAAATAAAAGACGAAAACAGGTGTGTGAACAACAAGCAGGTGTACTAGTTTGACGCTCGGGAACGTGAGAAAGTCTTTTACGTTTCGAGCGTACGCTCTTCATCAGAAAGGAACACGTGGACATAAAGAGAGAATAGCATATATACATGTGTGTGTGTGTGTGTGTGTTTATGAATATACATACATACAAACCTGCCATTTCATATTGAATATTATCCGCATTAATTTCGCTTGTATGAGATTGACTGGAAACTGTTATGGACTTTATCTCTCGTTTCTACTGACTAGTTTGCACACAAAAAATAGTTACTTGTATGTGTAGATGTGTCTGTGTGCATGTGTACGTGTGTGTTTGTGTATGTGTGTGCGTCTGTGCACGCGCGTATGCGTGCGTGTGTGCGTGTGTGTGAAATGAGTCGGGTGTGAGAGAAAAAGCGAAAGTGAAAGAGCAACAGCGAGAGGAAGAGGGATGAGACTCGCAGAGAAACATGAACCTGTTCGATATGCTCTTTTGTTTATCGTCATTTACCTGGTTCACTCACTCAACTGCAGCCATGTTGGGTTACTGCGTTAAAGAGCTTGATTGAACCCGGCACTTTGGCCGAGGTGCTATGTTACGGATACTTAAACACCTCAACACTGATAGTCAAATGGTAGTGGGGTACAAACGCAAACGCAAACACATACACACATAGGTACATAAACTCGCACACATTCTTTCATTCTTTTATATGCTTCAACCATTTGACTGTGGCCATGCTGGAGGGTTTTAGTCGAACAACTCTATCCTCGGACTTATTTCTTAAGCGTAGTACTTATTCTATCGGTTCTTTTTTTGCCGAACCGCTACGTTACATAAGCGTAAACACACTAACACTGGCTGTCAAACGGTGACAGGGGAACAAGTTCAGACACAGTGACAAACACACATATGCATACATATATACATACATACATACATACATATACATATATACGACGGGCTTCTTTCAGTTTCCGGCAACCAAATTTACTCACAAGATTTTGGTCGGCCCGAGATGATAGTAGAAGACACTTACCCAAAGTGCCAGGCAGTGGGACTCAACCCGTAACCGTGTGGTTGGTAAGCAAGGTACTTACCATATAGCCACATATTTAATTTATTGTTTGTAACTTGCATAGTACCCCTATTTATGTGGTATTCAAATGACGTAGCAGTAAATTAGATGCTTTACACACCATTTTGAAGATATTATTTTCCTTACTTTGTTACTTTTATACATACATACATAATACATACATACATGCATACATACATACATACATACATACATACATATATATATA
>NC_068996.1:44904777-44909727 GCF_001194135.2 Octopus bimaculoides | reverse complement strand
GCTGATCCCTTAATTATGTTTATAAATGTATAAGAACTTTTAAATAAGTTCTCCACCGATAATGGTGCTTACATACCGAAGGGCTTGGTAAAAATTATTAATTGTTGATTTATTAATAAATTAATAAATTGATAAACCTTTACCCTTTTAATTGTAATAATTATAAGTATATATATATATATAGATATAAAGGCTTCATTCATCTCCGGCAACCATATCCACTCTCAAAGCTTTGGTCGGTCCCCATGTCACGCAGCAGGACTAAAGTCCGAAGCATATGGCTGGGAAGAATTTTTTTTTTTTTACCACACAACCATCTCTGCGCCTATAAAGTGAAAATATATGAAAAATCAGATGTGGGAAAAGAACACTGATGACTTTTTTATGACCTTGAAACTTCTGTAAGAAAATGGGGAAGTTATCCGGCGAAGGACCTGGTTTCATCCCTGGAAACAAGATACAATGTGTTAGAGTTACGTAATAACTAAGAAGGTTCGCTTAAACCTAGGAACTGTTAAGCCTGACGCATTTTTAGAGAAGGAGACGGGGGAGGGAGAGAGAAAAGGAGTCACGAGTTGGAGAGGGAAGTAAAGAGAAATGGGTGATAATGTGTACGGGAGAGGTCCTCTGATGATAGAGTGACAATGAAAGAGGCAAAGAATGAGGGAGAAGAGAGAGAGAGAGAGAGAGAGAGAGAGAGAGAGAGAGAGAGAGAGAGTACAAAGAAATACTGTCGGCTGCAAATGCAAAGCTAAAGAGAAGAGAGAGGGAGAAGTAGAGAGAGTAAAAGAGACTTGAAGGTTGTGAGAGCGGGGGGGGGGAGATTGGTGGCTATGGAATTAGAGAGAAAGAGAAATATACTGACATCCATAGAAGTAAAAGGAGAAACCGATATAAGTAAAAAAGGGTAGTGAAAAACAAAGTGTGATACCGAAGAAGAAGATGGGAGAAACCGTCTCACACCCACCCAGAAAGCGATACAATGTGAAATACAGCAAAAAAGAAAGGTAAAAAAAGATACAGACATTTACAAATTTGAAAAGGAAGTGAAAAGAAATGTAATGAAACTAAGACAAAGAGTCGGACAGAGGAAAATTATAGAAAAGAAAAGAAAAAAAATTCAAGAAGTGAGAAAGTAAGAATAAAATATGAGAAAGACACACACACACACACAAACCCACAAATATACACACATAACAATGTGTTACATGTGTGTGTGTGTGTGTCTGAGTGTGTGAGTGTTAATTTTAAACACACACACACACACACACACACACATATATATGTATATATGTGTGAAAGAATGAAAGAGAGTGTAAGAGAAAGAGAGAGAGAGAGAGTGAAAGAGAGAAAGTGAGAGACAATAGGTCGAAGAAAGTTCTTGTTGGACACAAAGACTGAATACAGCGATGCAGTGCGAAAATCAATATTTGTGGTATAAAAATAGTCTTACCTCCGTTAGTAAAGTATGGGTTGGGTGATTTTGACATTATTGTTGTTCTTTTCCTGGCTTGTTACTATTGTTGTTACTATTGATACTCCTGCTTGTTACTATTGTTGTTCTCGTATGTTGTTGTTGTTGCTGTTGTTCTTCTTCTTGCTTATCTCCTGAGGTCAGCCCTGAGTGAGCAGTTCTATAATTAAAAGCATTCCAGCCGTGTCCTGCATTTTTTATTTATTTATTTATTTGTTTATTTATCTTTTTCTAAAAATCTGACGTATGTTTCCTTTATCTAAGGCAGTTTGACGTTATTTGATAAGAGATTTAACTGCTCTTTCTAGTACATTGTACAACCACAAAGATAGGCTCCCCTGTTGAGTTATTCCCTTAAATGCTTTGTGTGCCATCTTTTACATGTTTCAATCAGTGTACTGCGCCCATGTTGGGGCACCACCTTCATGTGTTTAGTCGAACAAATCGACCCCAGTTCTTTCTCTTAAAACATGGTACTTATTCTTTCGACCCTCTATTGCCGAACTACTAGGTTACGGGGACGTAAACAAGCAAACATTAGTTGTCAAGCAATGATGGGGGACAAACAGTAACATAGACACACAAATACATACATACATACATTCTCTCTTTACGGTTTTTACTTATTTCAGTCATTTGGCTGTGGACAAGCTGGAGCACCACCTTTAGTCAAGAAAATCGACCCCAGGACTTATTTTTGTAAGCCTAGTACTTATTCTATTGGTCTCTTTTGTCCAACCGCTAGTTTTACGGGGACGTAAACACACCAGCATCGGTCATCAAGCGATGTTAAGGTGACAAGCACAGACACACACGATGGGTTTCTTTCAGTTTCCGTCTACCAAATCCACTCACAAGGTTCTGGTCGGCCCGAGGCCATAGTAGAAGACACTTGCCCAAGGTGCCACGCAGTGGGACTGAACCCGGAACCATGTGGTTGGTAAGCAAGCTACTTACCACACAGCCACTCCTACGCATACATACATACATACATACATACATACATACATACATACATACGTATGTACGAGGGTGTGCGTGTGTGTGATTTGTTTTTCTGTTTCTATGTAACAAATCTAATTGCAAAGCTTTAGTCAAGGCGTGGCTATATTAGAAATCACTTGCCCAAGGTGCCACACAATGGGACTGAACTCGAATCCATATGGTTGAGAATCGAGCTTCTTACCACACAGCCATACCTGCATCTATGATATTGTTTTTCATTTCCAGGTCCGTCTTGACTGGTGAATTATCATTTAAAGGAGACATACTATTTCTAGCAAGATGCTTGATCAGATAGAACAAGGTTGGCCAACCTGATTCCCGCGGGCCGCATGCAGCCCGCAGACTTTTATCTTGCAACCCACTTGATACTTTCTTGCAATGGGTTTATTTAAATGACATTTTTGAAATTTTATCCAAAATTAAAGATTGTAATGAAAAGTAAAAAAGAAAGACACTGTTTTTGCAGCGATAATATTTCCTGTTGAATCAACGATCATTCATTCATTATTGTAATAATAGCATGAGAAAGCAAAATGCTTTCAATTCTGTAATTAAAGACGCCCGCAATGTAATTCGAGCCGGCCAAGCCTGATTTAGAAGCTCTCGAGATAGATTCGTATGTTGCTATATAAAGTGTTTCAATATCTATATCACTACCAAGGTCGCTGATTGATAGAATTGTTGCCGTGCCGAATAAAATGCATAGCTGCATTTATTCTGTCATTACACTCTGAGCGCAAATTCCTCCGAGGTCGACATTGCCGTCTATCCGCTCGATAAAATAAGTATAATTTGAGTAATTGGGTTGATGTAATCGACAAGCGCCCTATTCCAAGAAAATTTCGTACCTTATGCCAATAGTAGAATGGATATCTGTATTTCTATCCCTAGCTTTATGATAATAACTGTCACACTTATTGCTACACGTATCTGGTTTGATCTGCGTGGCGCTAAACACCAACAATACCTGAGTTCCACACTGAGACATCATCATCAACACTCCTGTCATACACCCAAAGTCACGAGTCACAGAAGCAGATATCATTCTGTAACGTGACTTGATAGAAGTAGCAACCTTACCTATCTCTGAAATCACGGTCAGCCTTCTATAAAAATTCTTTCAACTATAGGCACAAGGCCTGAAATTTTGGGGTAGGGGGCTAGTCGATTACGGTGAAGGTAAAGATCATGGAGCGCACCCTCTTTGGGATTTTTTTTTTTACTGGAACACACTATATCGAGGGCGGAGATTCCAAATCTGCAAAAAAAAATCTGCATTTGAAAAGTTAAACCTCCCTCCAACGCCCACCCGATTTCTTAAATTTTCACTTTAAAAAAAAAAAATTTTTTTCGCGATATACGCAGAAGAATACGGAGATTATGAATCTCCAAGAAAAATTTATAAAGTTTCAAATAAATAAATAAACACCCCTTCCTCTCCGCCCTATGACAAGAAGTGAAATTAAAGTGTTATCTCTACTAATGTTTCACGAATGCATAGAATTAGAAAATAGCAGACGCAAATAGTATCTGAACAGAAAATCTGATTCTTATTTCATTAACCGCGAAAGGATGACAGGCAAAGTCGACTTCGGTGGAGCTTGAACTCAGAACGTAAAGACAGACGAAATACCGATAAGCATTTCGCCCGGCGTGCTAACGATTCCGCCACCTCGCCGCCTTAGCCTTCTTTAATAATAATCCCTTCTACTGGAAGCACAAGGCCTCAAATTTGGGGCAAGGCACATCGATCCCACTATGTAACTGGTATTTATTTCATTGATCTGAGAGGATGGAAGGCAAAGTCTACCTCAGCAGAATTTGAACTCAGAACACAAAGACAAACGAAATGCCGTTAACGATTCCGCCACCTCGCCGCCTTAGCCTTCTTTAATAATAATAAAAGGACACACAACATATTTGCATTTATACTCGTCTTAGAAGTTAATACAGAACGCCTTGCAGTGTTCCTTCCAGTTCTCTGTCTTCTGAGTTCAAATTACACTGAGGTCAGTTTTGTCTTTTGGATTAGGTGCCGTTATATACAGTACCAGTTTCTTACGGAATCTATTGTCTTCTTTAGCTTAGTTCCCCGACAAATAAAGAGCGATAAAACAAGTACTCGATAAATAAATAATAGAGATCGATAAAATAAGAATTGGGTTCATTACGATCAATTAAACCCTTGAAGGCAGTTCTTCAACTTGGCTGATGTCCAATGACTGAAACCAGTAAAATGAATAAAACAATTACAAGTGTCTTGTAGTGCAATATAATATTGAACCAAAACGTTGTTAACGCACCGGTAATTAATTAATGCTAATAGAGTCTTGGATTTATCACACAAGAGAATTTCCGGGATGGTCAGGCCGGATAACCGTTTGAAAAGAAAAAGAATAATGGACATATTTAAAAATAAAAAAAAATAAAACATACGGCGTCATGCCGATGCACAATCATATGAATATATA
>NC_068996.1:44903081-44904557 GCF_001194135.2 Octopus bimaculoides | reverse complement strand
ATATATAATACCAATAATCAGCCTATTATACAAAGAGCTGAAATCAGCTTTTACGCAAAGAAGACCGGGAGACAAAATGCAATATACCTTCCTCTTAAACCACGGCTTAGGTGGGTCCTTTTCTCTATCTGTGATACCAGAAAGTAATGGAATATTTCAAAACGGTGTCTGGCTTAATAGATGGAAAGAAAGCAAATTGGATTGTACTTTATACTTAGAAACGATATGTAATTTAAGTAAAATCTTACAAATGTTAAGTTAGAAAGAACGACACAGACATAACAAAATAAAGAAATGAGCGAATTTTAAGCTAAAGATAATGTAAGCAGTGATAAATACTCACTAACAGAATTATCAGGCTTTACGTGGATGTCAAACATTTGTATTATATTTGTTGCAGTCAGTAGACTGCGCCCATGCTGGGGCACTGCGTTGAGGAATTCCTTTAGTCGAATGAATATACCGCAGCACATTGTTTTTCAAAGCTTGGTACTTATTTTGTCGGCCTCTTTTGCCGAACTGCCAGGTTACGTGTTTGGATAATTTCCTACTTCTGAGGTTCCGCTAGCTATGAAACATAAGCAGCTTGGATTTTTATATACTCCATTCCCATTCCCTAATTTTTTAGTATCTCTCTCTCTCTCTCTCTCTCTCTCTCTCTCTCTCTCTCTCTCTCTCTCTCTCTCTCTCTCTCTCTCTTTCTGTATATATATATATATATATACGGTTTTCCGGCCTGACCATCCCGGAAATTCTCTTGTGTGATAAATCCAAGACTCTATTAGCATTAATTAATTACCGGTGCGTTAACAACGTTTTGGTTCATATATATATATATGTATTTTTAAATAACGTCGACCACTAACGTGGACAATTAATGCACTAAATGTCTTGCCCGCTCACGTTTTTGGTATGCTGCTATATTTCATGTTGAGAACAATTTAGGTCTTAATAGACACAAAATGTGATCTATTTCTAGCGCATTAATTGTCCACGTTAGTGGTCAACGTTATTTTTTAAAATGTACCTTAATCCCCTGAGGTTGCAGATAATATTTCTGAATCCCTTTGATTCTTTAGATGTGCTGGGCTCCTGATAATAAATCGATATTAATTAATATATGACTAATTACCAGATTATATAATAATATTTTACCCATTACCCATGTTCTCATACTGAATATATACGACGTAGTAAATATTTTCTGCAAATATATTCCTGGAATTAGCGCGCCAAAACGAAAACTTTTGAATTTTACCATTAAGCTGTAATTAGCAGAACCATATGTACGCGCACCCATGGCGGTGGGCAACTCTGTATACGATTTTGATGATTACGGTTACATTACAAATCAGGCTGATGAGGAATAGACAAATGGTAAGAATTTGTTAAATCCGAAACCGGTTCCTATATATCCTTTTGTCATTTACACCACCTGTCCTCGTCTGTTGTTATTATTTGTATATTCTCCCATAT
>NC_068996.1:44902580-44903042 GCF_001194135.2 Octopus bimaculoides | reverse complement strand
TATATATATACTAAAGATCATCGTAGAAGACGGAGTGCACACAAAAAGCAATTTATTATCATGACAATTGATTCGCCTTCATGCTGCACTGGTCCCCTGTGGTCGTGGAACGGTGCAATAACACCATCTGCATCTGGTGTTATTGCACCGTTCCACGCCCACTATGAAGCAGCGTATCATGAAGACGAAAGAATTGTCTTGATGATAAGTTTCATTTTAGGAGCACTCTGTCTTCTCTATTAATCTTTAAAATATACCATATGTGCACAGGCAATAAAGAATCTTGATGATGTTATAAGCCTGTAGAATGACCTAAATGCAATATACACCTTGGGCAGAGCAAAATAATATGCGGTTCAATGCAAAAAAATTTCAAGTACTGCGCTACAAGGCCACAAGTGCCCCCCTCCCGTACTGGCATACACAGGACCTGGAGGTACTGCAATCCCAGAACCACAAACA
>NC_068996.1:44901980-44902570 GCF_001194135.2 Octopus bimaculoides | reverse complement strand
ACAAAAAAGATCGCCACAGTCCAACAGATGAACTACAGGGAGGGACTGAAAGCACTAGGTCTCTACTCCCCGGAGTGCAGGCGGGAGAGATATGTAATAATATACATATGGAAAATACTGGAAGGACTGGTACCAAACTTTGGCATCAATTACTACACGAATGCCTGCACAGGTCGCCACTGCATAGTACCAAGGGTACCGTCCACTGTATCTCACATAAGAAGGTACTGCAACAGCATCGGTTTCAGAGGACCTCAGCTCTTCAATGCCCTGCCAAAACGTTTGAGAGACCTGCAAGACATGGATATAGAGGTCTTCAAAACAAAACTCGACACTTTCCTCTCCACGAAACCAAATGAACCAATGGCTCTTATACACCAGATGTGCCATCGGAACTCGTGATTGGACTATATCAGGTGGCGGAGAAGAGCCATGCAAGGAACGTGAAGAGAGCACAGCATAAAGACGGAAAGTCACGGTGGTGCTCCAGAACGACCATATAGCCACTTGGATAAAACGCATAGATAGATAAATAAATAAATAAAATATACATATATATGTATATATACATATATATATATATATATATA
>NC_068996.1:44897539-44901499 GCF_001194135.2 Octopus bimaculoides | reverse complement strand
ATATATATATATACGATAGGCTTCTTTCAGTTTCCCTCTACAAAATCCACTAAGAAGAGCTTTAGAGGGCCCGAGGTTATAGTAGAAGGGACTTTCCCAAAGTGCACCACGTAGTGGGACTGAACCTGGATCATGTGGCTAGAAAGCAAGCTTACCACATAGCCACAACTGTGCGTGACACCATTGTATTTTACGTAAATGTAGTTATTTTGTTTGTAAATATAATGGAATGGATAAAAGAAAACCATATTAAAGTGAAGGAGCATTATAATATAATTATGGTCTACGATATTATAAGTCCGTTAATGCTTTCATTGTAATACCCTCAGTTTGTATCTTCGCAACATTTCGTGAATAAAGAATAGTATCCGCCATACACAACTTATCCGAGGCATTACGTTACGAGGGTTTTCAAAAGAAGTGAAAAACAGTATAATTTTAAATTATACTGAAGATTTGTAGGTAATAGTTGAGAAATCTAACATGCATTGAAGTGGTGAAAATATAGAATTCGAAAAATTACTAATATACGTGAGGGATTCTGAAAAGTTCCTGGCTTTAGAGGTATTGCGGAAAGTCTAGTTGAAGCCCTTCCTACAGGCCTTAGGAAAATTGAAGGCCCATCTGCATTAAGCGTGTGTATCGGAGAGGGGAATATGTTGATTAAGATCACTATTAACTGATCCTCATGTATTTTCTTTTAAGCAAAGCCAGGAACTTTCCAGCGCCCCTTCGTAAATATACATATATATATAAATACATATATATATATAAAATATTTCCAATGAGTCTATGAACAGTTGTTGTCATAATAACAGATTATCAAACTCACGTGTACAGTGGGCGTGTGAGTGTGTGTGTGTGTGTGTGTGTGTGTGTGTGTGTGTGTGTGTGTGTGTGTGTGTGTGTGTGTGTGTGTGTGTGTGTGTGTGTGTGTGTTTGAGTGAGTATGTGCATAACGAAATGTAGAGATACTGTCCTTTGACACGCTTTAGCAAATCTAATAAACATTTGCTGAGAAACTCTGAAATTGTCTCATGACGGATAAACGAATATAGAATATGAACGAAAGAAATTGATTATCTGTTAAAATTATACCTACAATTAAAAATGTAAAAATAAAATAAAATACATCTCTTAGTGCTATAGATAATTCCTGTTAAAGACATAGGGGACAGCCCCACAGTAAAAAGAATCTATTGAAGTGTAGAATGTCGTTTGTGTAATTTTCATCTTTCATATAGAACTGAAAATGTCTGCCTGTTTGCTTTTATTCAATAACGCTGATTCAAAATTTAAAACAGCTGAAGTCAGTTACGTACAATGAACAAACAAGCAAATATTATTTGCGAAAACTTTACAGAGTATGTTACTGATAGACAAGTATATGCACATAAAAGTGATTCCTTACACAGAGAAATCTGTTACTGAATTTGAGAGGCCATTTGGCTGGATTCGCCTGAATGTTGCTGAGATTTACGAATCTGTTAAGGAATCTTTATTCTGGATTTACGATCATTTTTGTCTAAAATCTGCAGCACGATTTTGGGACTTGGACATGTAATGTTGCAACACAAAATGCTTCGAAGGAAATTAAACAGAAACGACTTGTTACGTTATAAAACCTGGACATTACTAAGCAAACCATCCTGTTGTCTTACATACTTAAGCACCATGCAAAACAAAATTCATTGATCTGGAAAACTCACCAGTTAGATAGCACAGAATGTTTAAAAGATCGTTGTGGAAATCGTGCACTCAGAATATTTTTATTATATTGAATCATTTACTAAGCGACTAAGAAAATCGGGCCCTCAAAAAGACTTGTCAGATGTGGTTACTATGAACCAACTATTTAGACAGTATTAAGTGTATAAAACGTAAATATAAACGAAAATAATCAGTGTTGGTTCAGCAAAACCAAGAATGTCTTTAAGAGCTCTACTTCAGAAGACAAATTTATTCAATACAATGGGGAAAAAAATCAGACTAACCCAATACATTTAATCTCTAATTTGCAATGGATCCGAAATATGATACATCGCTCACACGCATTCTTCTCTCTACAAGCATCTTCAATAAAGACTAATTGTCTCTAGAGATAGATTGGACGTGCTTGAAGTAGAAATGAAAACCACAAAATACAGCTTGGGAACTATCCTGAATAACAAGAGACAGAGACAAGCATGGAAGACTTTTCTAGCGACGTATGCATCAGTGGGTGTAGTAGTTACTACACACATGCACACATATGCACATACACACTTACACGCTCATCTATATGCAGATATACAAAGCGTATATGTATGTATGTATATATATATATATATATATTTGTATGTATGTGTGTGTATATACGTGTATATACATATATATATATATATATACATGCATACTGCATATTTATACATTTATACACACACACACATATACACACTCGCACACGTACACACACACGCACACACACACACGCACACACACACACTAGTTACATTGTACTGTTATCAAGTTTGTGCATGAGTGTGTGTGTGTGTGCGCCCGCAGTTGTGTTCATTTGTGTGAGTTTCTATGCTTGTGAATTTCTCTGTGCTTGTGTAGCTAAATATGTACGTATGTGTGTGTGTGTGTGTGCGTTCGCACGCGTGCGTGCGTCTGTGTGTGTGCATGTGTGTGCGCATGTGCGTATGTGCGTATGTGCATAAGTGCGCACCGCGCGCGTGCGTGCGAATGTAAAGAATTTGAGAACTACTTAAGATGATTGAAGATTATTTCTAGTATCCTAACAACAATGTGCAGATACGTTTTCAGAGTCACTTCCATGACAGTTGACATAATATATAAACTGCAATATTTTACTGCAATGCGTTATCTATGAATATGATGCCGTATATCGCTGTTCTTTTTATTGAAACTCTGAATAGATGTATTTACTGCCATACTGAAATTGTGCACCACAGCTACACTACATCATTCAAGATTATTATTATTATTTTTTTCTTCTATACTTCGCTGCAATATTTAAGGGGAAGGCGGGGGTCATACTTTACTATCGTTTATGTAACACTTTGATGTAACATTGCTTTGATCGACTTATTTCTACATTGCTTCAGTAAATTGATAAAACTGTTGTCGCAGTTACCATAATTTCATATACCTCTACTTACAAACCACGATACAAAACTACTATTATAACTAAAACAGAAATAAAACACTAATATACTAAATATAACTACTGCGCATTTATAATCAAATCCTCGTAGGGCTAATTATGTTTTGTGTCCAATGGGGGAAAAAGCGGACATAAGCTGTAATTCGATAAGATGATTTGAGGGACGTCAGGGAGATATATTTTACTGTGTGTTATTACAGGGCTTTCAGAACTGAAGCAATGTTTTTACAGGTGCACGTGGAAGGAGAATAGTTCAGAGATTATTGTAATGGAGAGCTTTGAATATAATGTAAGGAGTATAATTCACCAAGGAAAGAAATCGTGAGATTAAGGGTGGGAGAGAGAGAGAGAGAGAGAGAGATGATGGAGGGATTAGACAGACAGACAAACAAACGGACAGACAGACAGAGAGATAGGCAGAAAGACAGAGAGACAGCAGATAGATAGATAGATAGATAGATAGATAGATAGATAGATAGATAGATAGATAGATAGATAGATAGATAGATGAACGGATGGTCGGACAGACAGACAGATAGACAGACAGCAGATAGATCGATGAACAGATAGATAGGTTTCTTTATTAGCCACACAGGGCTCAACACAGAGGGGACAAAATACAAATGTAGAGTTTTTTTCTTTTCGAGGGGGGCGAAAACAAAGCAGAAAAAAAAACAAAAGTGGGGACAACGATGAAAAAAAAACATCGCAAAACGTTTGGGGTATTTACAAAAAATACGAATTAATACAGAAAATTCCCAATAAATGGGGAGGTTATCCGTGGAAAGAAA
>NC_068996.1:44894705-44895310 GCF_001194135.2 Octopus bimaculoides | reverse complement strand
CGATGACAAGCGCCAACCGCTTGGCTAAGACCTTGACCAAAATGTTCATGTCTGCATTGAGCAGAGTGATGGGCCTAAAGTTATATATGGCGTCCCCCTTGTTTGGATCTTTCTTCAGCAGCGTTACCGCTCCTCGGCTCACAAAACCAGGAATGCTCCCGTTCTGCTGCCAGTTGCAGTACACGGCCGCCAAGACGTCTCCAAACAAGTCTGGCATACAGTTGTAAAGCTCGTAGGGCAGACCATCCAAACCCGGAGATTTGTCCGTCGAGTAACCCGCCATCGCGTCCCTCACCTCCTCCGCCGTGATGACCCCTTCGCAGCACTCCGCCTCTCTTACCGAGAGTCGTTGCAAGCTGTGAAGGTAGGCACTAAAGTCCATCCTGCCTTCTAGCTCGCCACTCTTCCCGAACAGTCGGGCAAAATGCCGCTGAAACTCCTCGCACATCTTGCTCGGCTCGAGGAATTCCCGCCCCTGTTCGTCTACCAGAGACCGGATGGTGGCTCTGTTACCCCGCTGCGCCTCCGCCACCCGGGCCTCTCGTGCGGCTCCAACACCTTCATTCCTCAGAGCACGCATCCTTGCCCTGACAGCACACCCTTCG
>NC_068996.1:44892057-44892994 GCF_001194135.2 Octopus bimaculoides | reverse complement strand
TTTATTTTAAGTATGTTTATGTTGTCCATGTCGACACATATGGCTGATATCAACCATAGTGTGTCTATTGTTGGAGGTGCGTGCTTCATTGTTACCTTTGTTACCTTTTGGCCAAGGTAACTGGGTAACATTGTTATTTCAGGTGTGTGAAGAGTTAGCGTTGAATACCTCTTCGCCAACTCTTCATTTCGAAAAATCACCTGTACCTGTGCAAATCTGTAATAAGTAATATAAGATTTTTTATCCCAAATTGATTTCAAGCATCTTTCGATCTTGTCTACACTGGCCTGTTCCGGCCTTCTACTTTTGGTGTTTATTATTTTATATATTATTGTTTTTCTACTTGTTTCCTCTAATATGTGTTGTGGTATGTTTAAGTGTATTTCACCGCTTTCTTTGGTGATTAATTTTGTCATTTCTATTATTTCCTTTGTCGTGTAGGACACAACAGCTTCACTTTGCTTCAAGCTTCAGCAAAGTTTTTGTTTTTGTTATTGTTGTTATTGCTGTTGCTGGTGCTGGCACTGGCATTGGTGGCAGATGTGGTATTTGTGACTGTGTCAGTGATGTTGTGGCTTATATTGATTTTTCCTTCCTCTCTTTCTCTTGCTGCTGGTGAAGAGAGCAAAGGTTGAGTTGAACTGTTGCTGCTGCTGCTGCTGTTGTTGTTGCTGTTGTTGTCGTTGTTGTTGTTGTTGGTGGTGGTGATGATGTCGTCAGCAGAAATGGTGTTGACGTCAGATACTTTGGAGACATCGTCTGTGTTCTGTTTTGTAACTTTGGTTACAGTTTTGTTTTTGTTGTTGTTGGTGGTGTTAACTTTCAAGTTAACACTTGCATCTGTGTGTGTGAATTCTTTTTTTCTTTTTCTCCATTCTCTCGTTTAACTGTGAGGAAGGAAGACTAGGAAATTCTTTTTCGAACGAAACACTGCAAA
>NC_068996.1:44888049-44890549 GCF_001194135.2 Octopus bimaculoides | reverse complement strand
ATGTACGTATGTACTATGTATATCTTATATACATGTATGTATACCTATCTATCTACTTATCTATTTAGACAGAAAAACACACAGACAGACAGATAGATAGATAGATAGACGTACGGATACGGACACACACACACACACACACACACACACACACACACAAACACACAAACACACACTCACAAAGGGCTTTCGCCTTACGTTTCCGCCTATAAAATTCATTCATCTATATGTATCTTATTTCTTTATTGCCCACAAGGGGCTAAGCATAGATGGGACAAACAAGGACAGACAAAGGGATTAAGTCGATTACATCGACCCCAGTGCATAATTGGTACTTAATTTATCGACCCCAAGGCAAAGTCGTACTCGGAGGAATTTGAACTCAGAACGTAGCGGCAGACGAAATAACGGTAAGCATTTCGTCCGGCGTGTTAACGTTTCTGCCAGCTCGCTTGCCTCATCTATCTATCCGTCTATCTATCTAGATAGATAGATATACATTTGTTACCTTAGATATCACTACTAACGAAGTTACTTCATACCAACAGGTGTTTTGGGTCGTTCAACAATCACACACATCTACCAAGGTGATCCAGCGTGTAGATGACTCACTTCTCCCGATCAATATCCTCCTTAAAACCTCTTCTGCTACGCCGTTAGCAGATTTGCTTGTCTTCCGCTTACTGGTTTCTGTAAAAGCCAGTAAACTGTGGCTTTTGCTAAGTGACTGGTTTGCGAACCCTCTATATCCATCGGTGCTTCCATTAACTCAGTATATTTTTCTCCCTTTTTTGATAGGATTCAGGATTCCAGTGATCAGGCCATAACACTTTACACAGTTTCTATCTTGCACATTTCACAGGGACGGACATGGTAAAATCGCGAAATAGTAGTAGACACTTACCAAAATTTCTGGCCTTGTGCTAAAATTTCAAACCAATATTTGAAGTATATGATTAAGAAATGTAATTATTAACCGACCATATAGCCAAGCTTGCTGGTTTGTACACAAACAACGATTCAAATTATCGAACAGTTAACCTCGGTTGGTTAACTTCGCCGAGAAGCTATCAACAAAGTTGAACGCGTTAGAGACACTTTAGGACATGTGCACTGAAAAATGTTCCAAGTTATATTCAGAAAGTAAATATTGATTAATCTAAGATGTAACAACTATTAACGTGTAAGACAGTGATGAAACATCAGTTTGATACTGATAATGTTTGTCATATCATATATTATGCAACACAACTATGAAGGATTTCTTTCTTTTCTTTTTCTTTTGATACGTTAGTTAAAGTAATCACCCGACATAGAGTGCAACATTATCTGCTGTTACATCAAGCGGGTCAAGTAATATGGTCACACAAACCAGTGTATGAAGCTACACTGTTACAACAACACAACACCATTACACTAACAATTATAACACTACGTTAAGGCGGCGAGCTGGCAGAGACGTCAGCACACCGGGCGAAATGCTTAGCAATATTTCGTCCGTCTTTGTGTTCTGAGCCGAAGTCAACTTTGCATTTCATCCTTTCGGGGTCGATAAATTAAGTACCAGTTATGTACTGGGGACGATCTAATCGACTGGCCCTCTCCCTTAAAAAGCATTTCGGGTTTTGTGCCTAGAGTAGATGAGAATTACAACACTACGTTACCACACTAACAACTATAGTTTATCTGTCCACTAAACTGAAAAGCGTGGCGGCTCATGGCTTAATGGATAGGGGTGCTGGACTCATGATCGTAAAATTGTGGTTCCGATTCTTGGACTGGGCGATGCGTTGTGTTCTTGAGCAAAACACTTCATTTCACGTTGCTCCAGTCAATTCACCAGGTAAAAATTAATAACCCTTCGACGGGCCAGTGTACTGATTGTGATTTCGATTCCTGGACTGGGCGACATGAGGTTTTGTGTTCTAGAGTAAAAAAATCATTTCATTTCACGTTGCTCCTGTTCACACAACTGGTAAAAATGAATAACCCTGTGACGGTCCGAGGTATCGTCTAGGGAAGAATATATATCTGACAAACCGGGAAACCGGACTCACGGTCCTTATGGAATAACGTGAAGTAACCAAATTGAAAAGTACATTAGTAGAGTATCTACATCACAACGCTACATTGCTATACTGAAGACTACACTATATTACAACTAATTTACTAATACTGAGCAGCGACTACACAAATACATCACTACGCTGGTGGAACAATCACCACGTTACTACAACACAAATTTAACTATTACACCTCCATATGACTACATAAGCGTGTAGGCGCAATGGCCCAGTGGTTAGGGTAGCGAACTTGCGGTCGTGGGATCATGGTTTCGATACCCAAACCGGGCGTTATGAGTGTTTATTGAGCAAAAACACCTAAATATCCACGAGACACCGGCAGCGGGTGCTGGCGAACCCTGTTGTACTCTTTCACCACAACTTTCTCTCACTCTTTCTTCCTGTTTCTGTCATACCTGTATTTCAAAGGGCCAGCC
>NC_068996.1:44883949-44888039 GCF_001194135.2 Octopus bimaculoides | reverse complement strand
CTCACTCTTTCTTCCTGTTTCTGTCATACCTGTATTTCAAAGGGCCAGCCTTGTCACATTCTGTATCATGCTGAATGTCCCTGGGAACTATGTTAAGGGTACACTTGTTTGTGGTGTGCTCAGCCACTTGCATGTTAATTTCATGAGCAGGCTGTTCCGCTGATCGGATTAACTTGAACCATCGTCGTCGTAACCGATGAAGTGCCACGACTACATAAGTTACAACAATACTACTTTAGTACATTAAGAACTACAACCCTACATTATTATACTAACTGCTACAACATTATACTTGCTCTCAGGCTCAGTTCTTCCATAGCTCTTGAAGACGTTGGGCAGTAAGTTGACTCCACTGGTTGCTTTGGGTTGTGGTTTTCTCTACATCTGGTTATATGTGATACAAGCTTCTTTCATGTCGGTTATGAATGTTCAGCGCCATGTAATTTACGGTCTTCCTGTTTTTCTTTTTCTCTTCTCGTGCTGTCTATTTGAAAGCTGTTTTAGAATAAATAGTGTTGTTCCGATAGCAGGAGTATATGACCTACTGGTTTTAATCTTCGTTTTGTGATGATCTCATTCAAAATGCAAGGGGCATGACTCAGTGGCTTGGGAGTCGGGCTCACAACCATGTGGTAGTGAGTTCGATTCCCGGTCGGAGAATTTTGCTCTTTATTTCACATTGCTCCAGTTAACTCAGCTGTAGAAATGAGCTACGACGTCACAGTTGCAAAGCTGTATCAGCCTTTGCATTTCCCTTGGATAACATCAGTGGCATGGAGAAGAGAGGCTGGTATGAATGGGTGACTGCTGGTCTTCCAGAAACAACCTTGCCCGGACTTGTGCCACGGAGGGGAACTTTCTAGGTGCAATCCCATGGTCATTCATGACCGAAGAGGTCTTTAGACTTTTACCATCTTAAGTGTATCTTCATTGATTCCATGGTCTTGCTAGTAATTTCACAGAATTCTTCTCAAGCAACTTCGGTAAAACACATCTAGCTTTCTGTCGATTTTCAAGGTGTTCTACTATATCTCACTAGCGTAGAGAACGGCTAGCAAAATTATGCTATTGCAAAGTTGGTAAGCTGATGGTATCGGAGGATAACGAACATTCTCTGGAATACGGCTGCTGATTTGCCGATTGCCGTCAGTTTCAATTTCGCTATTGTGACTGATGGTGTTATCATATAGGTGAATCTGTTTACTGCCTCCATATTTGTCCACTACTTAAATGTTTCGGTATTTAGATTAATAATATTGTGCTATAGTAGTTAATAATGTGTTGCATTAGAGTCATTATCTTGTGTAGTAGTAGTAGTAGTAGTAGTAGCAGCAGCACAAGTATTAGCAGCAGTAACAGTAGTTGTAGCAACAAAAGTGGTGGTGGTGGTGGTGGTGGTGGTTGTAGTAGTAGTGGTAGTAGTAACAGCAGCAGCAACACAAGCAACAGCAGTAGTTGTAGTAACAGCAGTGATAATAGTAGTAGTAGTAGTAGTAGTAGTAGTAGTAGTAGTAGTAGCACAAGCAGCAGCAGCAGTGGTGGGGGTGGTGGTAGTATTAGTAGTAGCAACACAAGCGGCAGCAGTAGTTGTAGCAAAAGCAGTGATAATAGTAGTAGTACTACTACTAACAGCAGTAGTAGTAGTAGAAGTAGTAGTATACTTTTAAACCAGCTTAATTTGAGTCACAAGTCATTTCTACAGCTGAGTTAACTGGAGCAATGTGAAATAAAGAGCAAAATTCTCCGACCGGGAATCGAACTCACTACCACATGGTTGTGAGCCCGACGCCCAAGCCACTGAGTCATGCCCCTTTGCATTTTGAATGAGATCATCACAAAACGAAGATTAAAACCGGTAGGTCATATACTCCTGCTATCGGAACAACACTATTTATTCTAAAACAGCTTTCAAATAGACACTACGAGAAGGGAAAAAGAAAAACAGGAAGACCGTAAATTACATGGCACTGGACATTCATAACCGACATGAAAGAAGCTTGTATCACATATAACCAGATGTAGAGAAAACCACAACCCAAAGCAACCAGTGGAGTCAACTTACTGCCCAACGTCTTCGAGAGCTATGGAAGAACTGAGACCGAGAAATCGACGCGAGACATGCTCGGTCACAAGACACTTCCTTGGGGCTACACCTCAGTCCTATCAAATTTGGTTGGAACCATGCGACTGTAAAGCGAATGTGTTAACCACATACACTGGCCAACATAAGTTTAAGACCGATGATGGCAGTTCTATTCTTTCATTAATATATTTTTAACAAAATTGTATGAAATCATATTACTTTTTACAGGTTATGTAAAATGTTTTTCTCTTTCGAATGATGCAGGTGTTATAGATATTTCTACAATTCGGATAATTTTAATGCGCAATTAAATTAAATGAGTAAAAATTGTCGGCAAAATAATTTTAAGACCGTACCAACATTATGTAAATTAATAAACTAAATGGGTGGTCATATGGTTGGTCGTACTGCACTGTTCTTTGAAGCGACGAATCCTACTTCCGCATCTTTGGAATAGACGGACTTATATTAAACGCCGTGAAACTGAAGAATTCCCTCCCAAGTGTCAAGAAAACGACGCAAGGAGGAGGTGTGTGGGGGTGGGAGGTATGTGTGTGTGGGGGGGAGACTGAACAGTGTAAGCTATCTGCAATTAGTAAATGAAAATGTGCTGCCATATTTAAATAATCAGATGCCATCGAGATCTATTTTCCAGCAGGACAATTGCCCCGTTCATAAGGCTAAGAAATTTTTGCAATAATATGGTGTTTATTGAGTGGCTTCCACAGAGCCCGGATTTGATTCTGATAGAAAATTTATGGAATTATGTTTCTTAAAGAGTTCATACTAAAAAAAAACCTACAAATTTTGTCCCAATTATATAATTTTATTGAAGAAATATGACAGAACATTCCAAGTGATTTTTGTGCTCATTTGTCGAACTCCGTGTCCCACCGTTGTAAGGCCACAACTGAAAATAATGGCTATGAAACTAGATACTAATAATAAATTTTTGTTCGGTGACCATTTGCGCCTTAAATTTTCAATTTAAACAAAATAATGTTGGTACGGTCTTAAACTTACTTTGCTGTCAATTTTAAATCATTTCAATTAATTGTGCATCAAACTTATTCAAATTGTAGGAAGATATATAACGCTTATATCATTCGAAAGAGTGGAGGCGCAATGGCCCAGTGGTTAGGGCAGTGGACTCGCGGTCATAGGATCGCGGTTTCGATTCCAAGACCGGGCGTTGTGAGTGTTTACTGAGCGAAAACACCTAAAGCTCCATGAGGCTCCGGCAGGGGATGGTGGCGAACCCTGCTGTACTCTTTCACCACAACTTTCCCACACTCTTTCTTCCTGTTTCTGTTGTGCCTGTAATTCAAAGGGTCAGCCTTGTCACACTATGTCACGCTGAATATCCCCAAGAACTACGTTAACGGTACATGTGTCTGTGGAGTGCTCAGCTATTTGCACGTTAATTTCACGAGCAGAGTGTTCCGTTGATCGGATCAACTGGAACCCTCGGCATCGTAAGCAACGGAGTGCCAACAACAACATTCGAAAGAGAAAAAATAAGGAGAATTTGTACCTATTATTCCAATAAGAATCGATCGACTCTTACAAAATGATGGCGTACTTCCTTTGCTTATTGTTTAGAAGACTGACACTGAATTAATTATCCTTTATTCGTTTCAGTCATTACCCTATCAAATGAATCGACCCCAGAAACTTATTATTTTCTTTTGGCCGAATCAATAAGTTACGGGGACATAAACACACCAGCACCGGTTGACAAGCAGTGGTGGGGACAAACACAGGCACAAACACGCACACACACACATACGAGGGGGTGCTGAAGAGTTTCTAGCATCAATGGTATCACCAACGACCTTGTTGAATGTTTAACCTTCTGTGCATTCTTTTACGAGGCTTAGAATAACTGCAGGACCATTGCAATAAATGTGTGAATCCAAGAGGGGAATATGCTGAATAAAATCATAATTAACTGATTCTCCTCTATTTTCTTTTACCCAAAGCCAGGAACTTTTCAGCACCCATCAT
>NC_068996.1:44883385-44883874 GCF_001194135.2 Octopus bimaculoides | reverse complement strand
AGACATGACGAATGCCCAGATCTAGACTTGGAAATCGGCTATTTGGTAATTTGGAATACACCTACTCTACCTTCCCACTCCACTCCATCCAATTCCTTACACCCACCCGCTACTCACATACCCCTACCTCTACCCCCACCCTCAGCCTAACCCACACTTCACCCATGCCTTCCCCACCTCCCAACAACCTCACATCACACCACGCGCACACTACAACTGACCAACTCCTTTCTCCCCTCCCCATTTTCACACATGCATACGTCAAGATCACCAGCATTCTCTCTCTCTCTCTCTCTCTCTCTCACACACACACACAGCTCATTGTTCTTCGGTCACCGTTCTTTCTTCCCCCTTTTGTTATCTCCCCTTTTTCTTAGCTCTCCTGCGTGAACTTTCTAAACTTCCTGTCCGCAGAAGCCATGACAGAAGCCATGATAGATCGTTGACCAAAGACCATTCAATTTTTTTTCTCCGTGTTTTTCTCCTTGA
>NC_068996.1:44878001-44882976 GCF_001194135.2 Octopus bimaculoides | reverse complement strand
ATATATATATATATATACATACATATATACTACGGCCTTCTTACAGTTTCTGTTTTCCAAATCCACTGACAAGACTGGACAGCCCGAGGGTACAGTAGAAGACACTTGCCCAAGGTGCTACGCAGTTGGACTTAAACCAGAACCATGTGGTTTGGAAGCAAGCTTCTTACCACACGGTGACATGTTCGCCTGTATAAAAAGTAATGAGATGTCACTGAGTTAGTTTACAAAGTACCATGATTACATTAACCAGAGAAATGATCGCCATGTATCATGAGGTAAGTTCTTGTTAGGTCCAATATACAAACCTTTCGACTCCCGTTTAAAACTTTTATATTAATCAATTGAACTACACATAATACTGTTGTTCTCTCTTTCAGTAAATAAATAAATTCGTATTTGGATACACAAAAATAGCCACACAAGTAAAGAAATTGTATTTTCTCCAAATATACACGAATTCTTTAAGCCATTCGAAGGGAGATTAATGCAATATTGATTAAACTTTTTGCTGAAAAAGTTTAATCAATATTTTGTGATTTTATAATTTTAAAATGTTATATTTTAATCGTGCGTGAGACGAGTAAGTATTGAAAGTTCCTAATGAAACGAATCTGTTAGCCGATTTCATGTCTCATTTGAGGATTGTCACTTATTTTAAAATAATAAAGTAGGAATTATTTTGGAGATACAGCAATTTCGCTATACAGTCATTTACTATATTTTCCAAAAGGAGCAACAAAGACCGTTTACCAAATGGTTTTCCATGAAAAATCTCAAGCTTCATGATAAAATCCCTCCTTTACAACTCAGGGATTTAACAAGATAATTGTTTTTGGCAGTAAATAGGAATGCATTACTAAGGAATTTATATCAAGAAACTTAAACTTCCATTTCGTTTAGAAACCTTTTATTTATCAAATTTCCCTTTTCTACTCTTTCCCCCTTCCTCTTGCTCCTTTTATTTTTTCATGTCACACATTCCCCCACCACCTTACCATCCCAACACAAATATAAAAGAAACAAGCAAAATTCTATAAGAATAGATGCTCCGGAGGCAATAAATTTATTCAATAGAATAAAAGTGTTTTCAACATTTGCAGACAATACACTTCTGAAGAAAAAAGTCTAGAAACTGTACATGAATCGATAGAGACTAAATAGATTTTCATGAAAATTTTAAATTATGTTCTTAGTGAAAAACAAATTCCGTCTGTGTAGTCGTATATCAAGGTCACGTGAATAGATCTAACGAACCATTTTGTTGTGTCTTTCGATTAGATAATTTAATCTACATGCTTTATTTTATTGAAACTAACAATCACTACTAGGATGTACTCTCTAAACTAATATCGAACCCATGACGCGACGTTTGCTTGAAAAAGAAAAGAAAAAAGAATTCGAAGTTAATTAATTGTAGTTTGTATTCCAACAACCAACAATCCTAACACGTAAAATCTTTATTTTTTTTCTTCATTTTTGATAGTCTTTCTTCGCCAATAGTTAATTATATACGAAATATTTTATACTAGAAAGTAAGGTATAAAGATGATAGTCATCACATGTTTCTTGTCAGATTCAGGTAACTGTCTAATAGACAAAACCGTTCCAAACGCTTTACGAATGGTCAGATTCTCTCTTACAACCGTTTCTCTGGAAGATCCTTACAGCTAAGCCTATGGAAATAATGGTTTTGTAGGCAGACAGATTCAGTATCTCATGCTTTGAGGGAATATGAATATGGGATTGTGTAAAATTAATAACTTTTCTAAATAACTATTAGCGGCAGAACCAGTATTAATATCAAATAGCAATCTTTATATCCAACTTAACGTGAATGAAATTTGTAGACAGAACTTATATAGCAGCCCATTAAAGGAATTAGACTTGTTTCTCTAAGGTGAACCCGGTTCAACATAACTACCTGGCACGTAGATATATGTCTCGAAATCCATTTTGTTGCAAAAATTTGAGCCAGGTTTCCGATTTTAACAGAACTTCCTGTTTTTTTTCCCAGCTTTCGGAAAGACTGTAAAAATGGTCAAAAGCGCTGACCATCCTCCTAGGACTGTGATATAGAAAGTAAATCAAGATACTCTGCTATTTCTGCTCCTATTCCTCGACTCTTTCAATATCTAGAACTTAAAAGCTCTCTGAATCTTTGGCAGGCGCCTTAAAATTTGTAGATATTTCTTTTTACTTATCTGAGAAAGATATATGTTGACGTGATTTATACAGGCAGTTATTCACATATTTTGGGTTTCAGCACTTGCTTGGTATTTTTTTAATTTTTTTATTTATTAATCCTAGAAATAAAGAAAGGCGAATTCGAAAACGGAATGTTCCGAAATTAGAACAAAAATACATAATTAAATAGTACAAAAATATGTTCTCCGGTGTTCTTCAGTAACAATATCTTCTCACATTATTAAATTGAATAACACACCAACTGTAACAAAAGATGTCGAAGAAATATAATGCATTTTTCTAACACGAGAATTTTTTTTATACACTGTTGTAAGTAACATACAGATATAGGCAATAGTTATGTTAAAAAGTCGCGATAATTTATTCATAATGCAAGTTGTATCTCAAGCAAAGGGAATAGGATTGGTTGAGAAAATGCAGTGTTATATTTTTGTAAACAGAAAAGGAACAAAACTCGGGAGAATGAGGAAAAAAATACAAACGAACATCCGTTGGAATTTAAATATTGTATGCGTAAAATTACTACTTTGGAGACCCAATTTATCGATAATATGGTTGTTGATATTGCTAGTTCTAGTGAATAAAATATCCAGGAAAAAGAGCAACGGACACTGAGAAAATAGAAAACTAGTGCGTGATAGGAAGATAAAATGCATCGATATTGTGCCAACTGAGATTAGTAGCATGATGGCTAAAATTGAAAGACACGTAGGAAAGATAATTAAAAAGCAAAAAAGAAAGAGGACGATGTAGAGTATTGTTCTGCGTGGAAGTGAAAGTTCATTATCTATATATATGCAAAGAAACAATAACTGCCAAAACAGAAGCATATTACACTGAAGTAAATGATTTTGATAACGAAACATTTCATATACAAAAGAAAACAAAGAGAAATAAAAATCATTCCTTAGCCAATAATTATATCGGACTCAACTCTGAGAATATAAGCCTGAGCAAAATTCAACAATAACCCGGAAGTTGTGGGCTGAAAGTATAAATAGAGTTTAATGTTTGCTTGATCAAAGACTTAGCACACAAATCTTTTAAGCAAAATAAGAAGTTAAGACTATCTTCAAGTGCAGACTATATAGTCCAACGATACGACAATTGGTAACATATCTCTTGGTCTTTAGATCTTTGAAAAAATAATAGTTGATTCACAAGTACGATGAAAACGACCTATAACTATATACATTGAATGATATTACATAAAATGAAGCAGTGTAGGAATGTAATGAATACGAATCATAACAACGAAACGGCCACAATAAGCAGCAACATCTTTGTTCAGACTTGAAGAAATGTCAAGCTGAACAGGCAAGATATTATTATCAATCCAAACAACCCAAAATATCACTCCGAAGAGGAAGGGGAAATGTCAAAGTAGAATGATCCTGAAATGGAAATATGAAGAATGCGGGACATAAAAGTAAATATAATACCAAAATAATGGAAGTATCTATTGTGACGAGATTATAGCATGAACAAAAGCTTAAAAACATACCGGGGCCTAACAGTGATACACAAATTGAGCTCTGTGGGGTTTAAGCCCGCATCATATGCAAGACGTGAAGGCGCAATGGCCCAGTGGTTACGGCAACGAACTCGTGGTCATAAGATCGCGGTTTCGATTCCCAGACCGGGCATTGTGAGTGTTTATTGAGCGAAAACACCTAAAGCTCCATGAGGCTCCGGCAGGGGATAGTGGCGAACTCTGCTGTATTCTTCCACCACAACTTTCTCTCACTCTTACTTCCTGTTTCTGTTGTGCCTGTAACTCAAAGGGCCAGCCTTGTCACTTTGTGTCACGCTGAATGTCCCCGAGAACTACGTTAAGGGTACACGTGTCTGTGGAGTGCTCAGCCACTTGCACGTTAATTTCACGAGCAGGATGTTCCGTTGATCGGATCAACTGGAACCCTCGACGTCGTAAGCGACGGAGTGCCAACACACATATGCAAGACACTTTCGTTTCAATAGAACAACTCATGTTTAGTTACTGTATAACAAAAATTGAAACATGCTTACACCCAAATAACATTCCCACAACATTCTCACAACACATACTCTGCAGATTTAGCACACAATAACATCAATTACACAGCATTGCAACTCAATGAAGCTTCTCATTTACATTTTACATACTTTACATAACAAACACAGAAAATGCTAAAATACGATAAGGGGCAGCAAAATAAATCCCACTACAAACAAAAAAGCTGATGTCTAATGTAGTCGATACAGTGCTAAACAATCAAATATTAATACTGCACATGCCCCATGGACATGGAAGTACAGCTGGAGGTGTAACAGAATTTGCATAATACTTTCAGGGTGTGTTTATAATAGCAATTTCTGAGGAAATCACAAAGCGACAGATTTTGTAGAAGGGGGCAGCTGGTTACATCTACCCATCTACTTGATTGATATTATTACTGGTCAACTTAAGGCGACATTTCGCCCGTCGCTGCGTTCTTAGTTCAAATTCCGCTAAGGTCAATTTGCTCTTCATCCTTTCGGGATCGGTAAATTAAGTACCAGTGAAACACTGGGGTCGATATCATCGACTAGTCCTCTTCACCAAAATTTTAGGCCTTGTGGCTACAGTAGAAAGGTGAACTTAAGTTAATAGATTGGCGATGTGGTTAGAGAGCATGAAAAAATGCCTTGCAATATTTCTTCTTGTCAGAGGTTGTTTAGCTTAATGGTTAGAGCTCCTAGCCGGTATCTGAATGGTACAGGTTCGACTCCGTAGCGCCACCTGCTA
>NC_068996.1:44874978-44877934 GCF_001194135.2 Octopus bimaculoides | reverse complement strand
CAACTTTTTAGAAAAGGCGGCGAGCTGGCAGAAACGTTAGCACACCGGGCGAAATGCTTAGCGGTATTTTGTCTGCCGTTACGTTCTGAGTTTAAATTCCGCCGAGGTCGACATTGCCTTTCATCCTTTCGGGGTCGATTAAATAAGTACCAGTTACGCATTGGGGTCGATGTAATCGACTTAATCCATTTGACTGTCCTTGTTTGTCCCCTGTACGTTTAGCCCCTTGTAGGCAATAAAAAATAAGAAACGTAAGCACGCATGGAAAAATGCATAGTGACATTTCGTCCGTGTTGACATGGTGAGTTCAATTTCTGCTGCGGTCAGCTTTACTTTTAATTCTTAACGGCATTTCGTCCATCTTTAAGACCTGAGTTCAAATTTTGTCGGGATGGACTTTGCCTTTCACCCTTTCGGGGTTCGACAAAATAAGTACCAGTTGAATACTGGGAGTAGATGTAATCGACTTACCCCGCTTAGCGGCATTTCGTCCGCCTTTAAGATCTGAGTTCAAATTCCGCGCAGGTGGACATTGCCTTTCATCTTTCAGGGGTCGACAAAATAAGTACCAGTTGAGCGCTGAGGTCAATGCAATCGACTTACCGCACCCACCCCGAAATTCCTGGCCTTGAGCCAAAATTTGAAACCAATGCTACTTCACTTTTCATCTTTCCAAGGTCGATAAAATAAGAACTGTGGCGATGTAATCGACTTACCTCCTCCCCCCAAATTGCTGGCCCTGTGTCATAATTTGAAACCGATATTTGTTCTAGAATTAGGTATATCCTGATTCCGGACCCTAGTTTCGGGGGATCAGTTAATTGCAGTACTGGTTAATGGACCAACGTCTCTTCCTAAATTTGTGAAATTACGCCTCGTATGTTAGAAGCTCCTCTTAAATGCCAGTGTAATGAATATTGCTCATTTGGCTGTGCCCATTCGGTATTCTTATTCAAATTGAGTATGAAAGACTAATTACTAACAGTCTAACAAAGTAACCTAATATATTTTAGAATATCGTAATTGTAAAGAAGCGAAATTTTTAGAAATTTTCACTTGATCCCACTAAATAGAAACTGTTTGTCAGTTTCGGATACATAGTTTGTATGTCAATCAACTATTAAATGAGTAATCTAATGAGAAACCACGGAGCAACCAGTCAAACAACTTGATAATAATAATAATAAGATGATGATGATGATGATGATGATGATAATGATGATGATGATGACTACGACGATGATGATATGTCGACGATGATGATGATGACAACGACGATGATAACGTTGATGACAATGATGATGATGACGATGACGATGACGACGGTGACTATGGTGAAGATGATTTCTTAATAAATAATAATAATAATAATAATAATAATAATAATAATAATAATAATAATAATAATAATAATAATAATAAGAAGAAGAAGAAGAAGAAGAAGAAGAAGAAGAAGAAGAAGAGGAAGAGTTATAATTCTTAAGCAAAAATTCAATGGAAAGTTCGAGTGCTTCTTTGTTCATCTGAAAAACTATTTTTAAAATGTCTCCTCGTCTACGGATCAAAAACCAAACCAAATGACTGTTTTAATGGCTTCTAACCAGCAATTCAACAACAAAAACAAGAAAGACAGCAGCAGCAGCAACAGCAACAACAAGAACGAACGTACAAGTAAATGTAAAATACAGTACAAGATACTTTTTCTTCGCAGGAATACGTTGCATCAAACATACTGCATCAATATGCTAAAAGCCTATTTCAAGGCTGGAACCATATTGATCATTTGCCTGGAATAATGCTTCATGTCAATTTATACAGAGTTTCTGAATGGAGTTTATCAATATCAACATCTTTGTGGTGAAACTAAACACTCGTAAACATTGAAATCGATTTGGCATAAAAATTATACCTTATCAACAACTTTTATATGCATCCGTCTATAATGGAACGATAGATCATATAACAAAATTAGAAAATAGTCGTTCTAGATTATAGTTTAAATAATGAGAAGAATAGCAGATACTGTGTTTCTTTATTATTTATATATTTATTATTTATTACCTCCGCCTTCACTAGGGCATGGGTATCGTTTTCAGTCGCGTTTGGTTGTCCGTGGAAAGATATCTCAAGAACAGCCACATGGATTCAGATGAAACTTTCAGGGATGTTTAGCCTCGTGACTGGCATGAACTGATTAGATTTGGGAATCGATCTGGTACCGGTCAAGGGATCTGATTTATTTTTCTTGTTTTTTTTTTTTTGCTTAATTTTTGAGAGCAGTCAGGTTCACATTTAGTATTCTCGTTTGTGAGAGCAGTCGAGTTTGTTTCAGATATTCTCATTTTAAAAATCATTTCTGGCTAATCGTTGAGAGGACGTTGGTGTTGCTTTGGCGGAGGTTTGCGCTCTCTGGGTCCTCTTGTTTATCACTATAATTTTTTTTTTGCCTTTATGTTCCAATGCGCGTATGAATGGCAGTATGTATATGCATGCATATGCGCACACATAAACAATTATACATGCCTACAAATATGCATATACTTATATATTCACACACACGCACACACACAGTCACACACACACATATAGGCAGATAATATATATATATTATATATGTGTGTGTGTATATATATTACATATATTTGTGTTTATGTATATATCTATATCTGTCTACCTGTATTTAGGGTAAAGACCCCCTTAGGTCATGAATGTGCACGAGATTGCATCCAGAAACTAGACCTCCTAGGCACAAGTCCGGGCAAGGTTGTTTATGGACGACCAGCAGTCACCCATGCATACCGGCCTCCCCTCTCCACACCACCAATGTTATCCAAGCAAAAAGCAAAGGTTGGTACAACTTGGCACCAGTGACCTTGCAATTCATTTCAACAGCTGTGTGAACTGGAGCAACGTGAAAAATAAAGTGGTTTGCATATATATATCTATATATATATAT
>NC_068996.1:44873713-44874718 GCF_001194135.2 Octopus bimaculoides | reverse complement strand
TATATATGTAGATATATATACACACAAACACATACACACATATACATATATTCATTAGTTTACTTGTTTCAGTTATTTGACTGCGGTCATGCTGGAGCACCGCCTTAAAGTGTTTAGTCGAGCAAATCGGCCACAGGACTTATTGTTTAAGCCTAGTACTTCAACTGGTCGCTTTTGCCGGGCGTAAACACACCACCACCAGTTGTGGAACGGTGTTGGGGACTATATGCATATAGCTATAGTGATCTAGCTTACGTCTGGCCTCGTTTCTGGTACGTGGTATTGATAAGTCACAAAGATGCCGAAACATTAATGTTTACCGCTCCTGCAACATTTGTCAATGTCTCCACGTGTTTTAACACGAAGTGCATTGATAATAAGATATTTTTCTTACGCCTATAAATCGCAGCTTACCCACGAACTGGCAAAACACATTGTGCATAACAACATGGTTCCAGGTTCAGTCTCTGTGCGTGGTAACTTTGGCAAATGTCTTCTATTATAGCCTCGGGCCGACCAAAGCCTTGTGAGTCGATTTAGTAGACGCAAACTGAAAGACGCCCCTCGTATATATTATATATATATATACACCTATATGCGTGTATCTTTGTGTCCATGTTTGTCCCCCAACACCGCTTGACAGCCTGCGTTGGTGTATTTACACATTCATACCTTTGCGGTTCGGCAAAAAAAGACCGATACAATAAGTAATAGGTTTAAAAAATATGTCCAGCGGTCGATTTGTTCGATTAAAATCCTTTATGGCAGAGCACCAGCATGGTCGCAGTCTCATAACTGTAACAAGTAAAAGAATAAAAGGGGAAGAGCGAGAGCGAGAGCGAGAGTTAGATAGATAGATAGATAGATAGATAGATAGATAGATAGATAGATAGATAGATAGATAGATAGATAGATAGATAAATAGATAGATAGATAGATAGACACACAGAGACAGGCAGATAGACATATGGATACATTTCTTTTATTAGCCACACAGGGCTCAAC
>NC_068996.1:44863964-44870696 GCF_001194135.2 Octopus bimaculoides | reverse complement strand
TAGTAGTAGTAGTAGTAGTAGTAGTAGTAGTAGTAGTAAGGGCTAGATATTAGTGGTTAACCTGGCGAAGGATTAAGTTTATCACTGAAAAACGGAAATAATTTCCTTGACAGTCTTCGGCATACATACCATCTGTAAAATTTGACTGGCAACGTTTTGGTCTACAAAAATTTGACTCACATGGTTTTAGTCAATGTAGAATTATGGCAGAAGGCTTTCAGTTTCTTACGTGATATTGAATTTGGATTAAACCCGAGACTACATAGTTGCCTGAGAAACTCTTTGTCTGCTCGCATGTTTGTAAATATACACCCCATCGGTATACAATACATCCCGTTTGCAAGATATTTATATAGACAAAGATGTAGAAAACTGATCATCAACTAATACGTCTAAAAGCCGCTGATTAAGTAAATTAATTCCACAATTACGATATTAGAATTTTTCTCATATTGAAGCTTCCGGTTCTATAACCGCATTTTCGCATTTTATTTACTTCACATTTCTCAATTTGAATTTTTGCAGCAAATCGTAAACTGTTGTGTGTGTGTGTGCGAGCATGAGTATGTATATAGATGTGTATGTGTGTGTATATATAAATTCATATATGTAAGCGTATGCATGTAATGTCGAAGGGGCGTATACTCAAGTGATTATGCGTATATGTATACATGAGTGCACCTATGTGTAAATATGGGTGTGTTTATACATATATATATATATATATATATATATTTATATAGAACATATAAGTTCGTCAACTGAATGACCGGTGAATTCTTAGTATGGGTAACCGACCATGAAGAATGAATTAGCAGTACAAAGAAATAGACTAACACTACCTTTAATAAGAATCAAGACTTACCACTCATAGGATAGCCAACCTCCCACACCGTCTATACATTTAAAACATTCATCAAAAGGCAACAGACATTTTGATATACTTTGCGATTACTAATGTTCGTATAACCACGACAGACAGAAAAGATGCGGTCGAAGTCGAAAATTTGAGTTTACGGAACACAGAGACAGTATTTACATATCATCTGATGAAACACAAGTTCTCATAATGGAAGGAAACGATTACATAACGAAATATCTGCGAGCAAGGAGAATTACATTGCATGGAAACAATTGTAGTGATTACAAATAAATGTTCCTATGTATTCCTTTTTATTGACTCCAACTTATTCAATTATCTATTCACCACTACAGAAACCCCAACGTAAACTTGGCAGTAGGGGTATAATACACACACGCACACATCAAGGTCACCAGCCCTCTTCCACAGGCACATGCATGCTCTTGCTCTCTTATACACACGCATGTTTTAGGATCACTACTACTTTATTATCTTCCCTTCTTCCTAGCTCTCCTGTGTGAGCCTCTGTCCGGCATTCGCCATGATAGATCGCTATCCACTACGCATTATTTTCTCTCCTTGTTTCTTTCTGTGTTCCTTTCTGTGGAAGAGCGTAGGCCCGAAACGTTAAAGACATTTTCCCTTCCCGAGCGTTAAACTAATACATCTGTTTGTTGTCTACACCACGTCTATGTATTAGTGAGATGTGTTGCCAGTGGAAATGTAATGCATTTATGTTTCTTTTATTAATTTCTTCCTTCAAAAACACTATATATTTACATGCTTGATTCTCAATTACTTTAGAGTAAACGCACAAGAATTTGCTGAAATGCTTCAATGTTCTTACCCAGAAGCCTACTCTTCCAAAACATCATTTGCAATGACTATAAGTTTTTGCCGCCGTTTCTGCGCCAGTTATCGCTCTATTTGCTATTTGTTTTCAACGTGATGTGATTCGGTTCTTATAATGGAAATATTCATCCATTAGTAAAGCTGGTGATTTCTATTTCCTTTTCATACATCTTCCACCAATTTGATGATTGTATTATTTATTTTTTCTTCCTGATCAATGACTTTCTAATATTCGTTAAACCTGATCCTCAGTAGTTGTCCAATCTCAGTATTATTACGTGGAATAATATTATTACGTGGAATAATATTATTACGTGGAATCAAAATGCGGATGTTGTTATGAATTTCGTTCATTACTTGGGAACATACACGCACACACATTATATAATTACTCTTTTACTCTTTAACTTGTTTCAGTCATTTTACTGTGGCCATGCTGGAGCACCACCTTTAGTGGAGCAAATCGACCCCAGGACTTAATCTTTGTAAGCCTAGTATTTATTTTATCGGTCTCTGTTGCCGAACCGCTAAGTGACGGGGACGTAAACACACCAGCATCGGTTGTCAAGCGATGTTGGGGAGACAAACACAGACACACAAACATATACACACACATACATATATATATGGGAGAATGTACGAAAAAACAACAACAGACGCGGACAGGTGGTGTAAACAACAAAAGGATGTATTAGTATGACGCTCGGGAATACGGAAAGTCTTTAACGTTTCGAGCTACGCTCTTCAACAGAAAGAATACGGAGACAAAGAGAAAAACACGGAGAAATATATATATATATATATACATATATACGACGGGCTTCTTTCAGTTTCCGTCTACCAAATTCACTCACAAGGCTTTGGTCGGTCCCAGGTTATAGTAGAAGACACTTGTCCAAGGTGCCACGTAGTGGAATTGAACCTGGAACCATGTGGTTGGTTAGCAAGCTACTTACCACACAGCCACTCCTGCGCCTATATATTATATAATTATATATATGTATATATACATATATATATACATACATATATATATATATATGCATATATGCGTGTGTATGTATATATACATATACATACACACACAGAGCCATACTGATATATATATATATATATATATATATGGGAACGTATATATCTATATATGGGATTTCTCATCCACAATATTAACAATGGCATCACGAAAAGTTAAAAGCACCGGGAAGAAGTCCTTTAGCATCAATAATATTGTTTACAAATTAGAACCGTTTCATCCTTGAAGTAGTTTTAAGAACCAAATAGTGATTTTATTGCCTGAATCTTGCATTTACTTAACAAGTACGAAGTATAAAGATTTAAGGGAAAAAGCCGATTGTGGCGCTTAATTACTGCGATGATATAGCTGGAAGCTTAAACAAGAAAGAAAATGTCTTTGAATAAATTATTAGGGAAAACAGCGCAATATTATTGAGCAATAGTAATATTACTGCACAAGATCAATAACAGGAACAAAAGCAACAGCAACACAAGATACGTTTATAGTGAAAACGAGAGCATAGGATATTTACTTGCAACAGAGAACGACGTAAAGTGAAAGATCCAGTTCACTTCATACAGTTTTAAACGAAAACTTCTGTAAGAAACTTCACACTTAACCGTCAATTGCATCAAATTTTGTCTCAAGTTGTGAGAAACTACATAGAAAAAAAAGAAGAAAAGACTGCAAAGAAAATATAAAAAGTAAAATGAATGAAATGAAACGATAATGTTCGTTTTTACTTAATTTCTTTTTGCGATCATTGGACTGCGGCCAGACTGGTGTACCCACCCCTCCTCTTAGGGTTAAGTTGAAAAATTCGATCCCACTATTCATGTTATGTATCGTACATATAGTGTGCTTTCTTTTTCCGAAGCAATAGCAATGGTTAGTGATGGTCTTCCTCGGTAACATGTAGACAGTCATCACATACACACACACACACACACACACACACACACACATATAAGCCGACGACAAAAGCCTGAGTGAAACTGGCATTTTGCATGAGCTATGATCTTCGGTCAAGTCACGAGTTGACAGCCACCATATTTACATAAATAAATGAATAAATAAATAAATAAATAAATAAATATATAAAATGGAAACCATTAAACAGAATACAAACCCTTCGTTTGTCGACAATCTAGCATCGTTGACGATGATATCATTATGGAGCATCACGAACGAACACGGAAGCTTGATTGCGGTCGCTCGACCTAGGGGAGAGAAAAAAAAATGTCCCTCGTATCACAAATTTACATCTTTAAAAAGGTGACATTTAAGATAGCGCTTTCAATTCATGAAGAAAATTAAGCTGGACAGCAATAGTTGATACGTTATGATCAGATGTCTGCTGGATCAGAAGTTATCTAGAATTGACAACAACTACAATTGTTCAGTACCTAAACTATATATATATATGTGTGTGTGTGTGTGTGTGTGTGTGTGTGTGTGTGTGTGTGTGTGTGTGTGTGTGTGTGTACAGGGTGCCGTGAATAAATTGTCGTCTAAATCACGCAAAAGTGAAATTAATACTAGTATCTCATTTTAACAGCTATATTTACCAAAATTACATAAAAAATATCTTCAAATACGAAAGAGTAAATTTATTCAATAAAATCGCCATTGACTTCAACCACGGCGTGCAGATTACTTCCGAATCTCCTGTAACTCCTCTGAGTGGTCTCTTTGTTTAAGTATGTTAATGCTGCCATAATCCTTGTTTTCAGTTCCTCTTTCGTGTTACAACGAGTTTTGTTGGCCTTTCGCTCAACTGCGCCCCACACATAATAATCAAAAGGGTTGCACTGTTGGGAGTTAGTTAGTTGGCCAGATGATAGGGGTGATATGGTCGCAGAAATTGTCCGACAGCCATGACTGAGTTCTGCTTGTATGGCATGGTGCAGAGTCCTGTTGCCAGACATAGGGTCTTCCAACACCCACCCTCTTGACCCAAGGTAGCAGTATCTCCTCCAGGAATTTGAAGTTGAGGTTGTGTGAGAAGATAAATGGAGTTCTTTTCTTATAAGGACGATCAGAGTGAGTTTTCTGAGCTTCCGTACCTTCGTAATCACCATTCGACTCCTCCAACTCTTTCCGAATTCTCTGCACTGTCCTCAGATTGAGGTACAAACACTCTAAAATGCACGTACTGGAGCTTCCGGCGCGAATGCTAAGCATTACATCATGTCGTTTCCAAATCTCTGGCAGAGTGAATTTCGTCATGGTACTGTCTTACTCACAGACGGTGACCAGCTGACTCTACTATACTGTGTAGTCGACAAAATCAAAGACAAGCAATGCGCATGCGCGAAATAAAAACGGCAACAATTTGGCCATCGCACAGACACACTATATATATATATATATATATATATATATATATATACACATATATATTTCCAAGAATTTAGAGGATAAGAAAGTATAACTCACCTTCCAGAGTTTAACATGCTTCTTGCCGACACGGTAAATATCTGTATATAGACAGAGAGAAAGAAAGAGACGACAAAAACTACTTCCTTACATGTTGAAAATAGATGTTCAAATAAACATCCACGATTTGCTTTGATATGAAATAACTGTAAAAAGCGGGTGAAATGAATAAAAATTTATTTCAAAATTAAAGTGGCTGAATAGTTTCGAGTTTTACGTTCAAATTAAATGAATTAATTTAATATAAATTTGGCACGTGGATGTTTATTTATTATATATAGATACATTTATTATTATTATTATGTATATGTGTGTGTGTGTTTGTGTGTGTGTGTTTGTGTGTTTGTGTCTGTGTTTGTCGCCCACCCCCACCGCTCGACAACCCTCGTTGGTGTGTTTGCGTCTCCATTATCTGGTGGTTCGGTCAAAGAGATTGTTAGAATAAATACCAGGCTTTAAAAAAAAATTAAGTGCTGGGGCATTTTCATTCGACTAAAATTTTAACGTGGTACCTCAGCATGGCCGCAGTCTTGTGACTGAAACGGGTAAAAGACAAAAGATGAAGGCGTTATTGTAATGAACAGAATGCTTTCCATCATGATTCTGATTGGCCAGGACTGATCTGAGTATAAACAACAATAAAAACAATAGCAACAGTTCCAAGAGCTGCACTACAGTTCACGTCTATGTGCAATGGTAAAGTACTTTTAACTGCAATTGGGAAATAGCATAACGTAAAAATGTTCCCTTCATGTAGAATAAAATAAGAACTGCAGTAAGCACATTTTACTTCCATACAAATATGGCAGCTTTTATCGATATAAATGTAAATAGCTTTAAAAGTGACACATTCTTTGTCCTACGGACGTTTCTTTCTCTTCCATTCGGCGCACACAAAATTGGTAGCTACAAAGAAAATATTAAATATTGAGGTCAGCGTACGTATTGGTATATATACAAATTTGTAAATGTCAATATAAAGTATACTCATATATTCACACGTACACTTGCCTAGGCAAATGCATATATCTACATACCCGTGTTCGTGTGTGTGTGTGTGTATGTGTGCGTGCGTGTGTGTGTGTGTGTGTATGTGTGTGTGTTTAAGTCTATTTGCGTAGAAGTATGTATGTATGTATGTATGTATGTTTGTATGTATGTATATATGTATGTATGTATATATACATTCCTCTAGCAAGGTACAGGCATGGCTGTTTGGAAAGGAACTTGCATTCCAACCGGGTTCAGTCCCACTCCAAGGTAACTTGGGTAAGTATATTCCTCAGGTCGACCGAAGCCTTGTGAGTAGACTTTGTAGACGAAAACTGAAAGAAGTCCGTCATATATATGTATATATATATGTATATGTGTGTACATATATATATGTGTGTCTTTGCGTCTGTGTTTGTCCCCCCACAGCCACTTGACAACCGGTGTGTTTTCTTCCCTGTAACTTAGCAGTTCGGCATAAGATTCCGATCGAAAAAGTAGCACGCTGAAATAGTTTTAAAAGTAACATATTCCTTTTCCTATGGGATATTTCTTTTTCTTCCATATATATATA
>NC_068996.1:44862924-44863954 GCF_001194135.2 Octopus bimaculoides | reverse complement strand
ATATATATATGAGAAATGATGACCACTAAGTGAACATCCTTTACGCTAGAAATCGACCATCAGCGGTCAAACCACAAAAGAAAAGGATGTTCTCCATGGAAATTCAACGCGCACTAGCACATGAGCGGGCAAGACGTGTTCGTTATTGTTTTTATCAACAAGTCCCTGAATCCTTGTGTGCAGTGGTTATGGTCAGTCCTGCAACCTAATTGGTCAAATATTCTTTTGAAAAGTTTGACGCGGAACCGGAACCGCGTTATAGTTTTCCAAGGTGCCATATAGTGAGAATGAACCCGGAACCATGCCTACAATTTTAATTGTAATAATTCTTACTACTATAGGCACAAGGCCTGGACTTTTGTAGGAGGAGGGAATCGATCACATCGACCCTAATACTTGACTGGTATGTAATTTTCGATTAAAGACAAAGTCTGAACTCAGAACGTAGCGGCAACCGAAATACGGCTAAGCATTTCGCCCGGCGTGCTAACGATTCTGCCAGCTCGAATAATAAAGTTATTAAAGATTTACAACAATTTTTTTTATTATTTGAGCCACGAGGCCCGCAAACCTGAACTAAAGAAAGGAGTTAGAAACAAAAAGTGGAAGACTATTGCATGTAATAAAGCAACAGAAAAAAAAAAAAAATGCTCTCCTCTATACACAAGGAAGTGACAAAATACAAAACAGAAACAAGCTACAAAATACGAAATACAAAAATACAAACAAAATGCAAAACAGAAACAAAAGAGAGACTGATACACTTATTTCAGATGACAACATAGCAGAAGTGATCAAAATGACAGAAAACAACATGAAAACAGAACAACAAAACATAACAAAGAAGAACTGAAGAAAAAAAATCACCCCATGGCTGATAGCCTGCAAGGGTTGACAGAGAACTGAACCTAAGGAAAAGCCAACAATGGCTCGAAAGCTCTGCGCTAAAAGCTAAAACGGAAGGATTGATTCTCGCTGCACAAGTTTTTTGTTGCACCTACGTCAGACTACGTTTAATGAAAACAAGCCC
>NC_068996.1:44860756-44861674 GCF_001194135.2 Octopus bimaculoides | reverse complement strand
TATATATATATATATATATATATATATATATACAGACATGACAGAGTAAGTAATTATATCTACTAGACAATACGCCAGCACTACAACATTAGAAGTGACCATAGATGGTATAAGCATGTACTAAACAAGGTACAAGACAACGACCAGCCCACAAAATATTTAGGCTATTCCGGTTGAAACTGACAAAGAAATAAAATAAAAGAGAAAACAATGCCAATAATAAACGGAACATTTTCACACGATAAAAAACATATGAGCAAAAACGTAGAAGCTATACCCGGACCTTCAACACTACACACTATCCAAAGCATAGCCCTTCTAAGAACAGCCCTCATCTTATGCAAGACATTATCAATTCAATAATACAACACAAACGAAACAATCAACAATCATATGACACCCTCTATATAGCAAATATCCAATGAAATAAACAACCACCAGCAAACTGACAACCCAACGCATTACACGCGCAACACAATACAAACAACAAAAGACAGCACCAAACCATGTAACAAGATATAGAAAAATGACTGAAGAAGATTGAAATAGAATGTTCGGTAGAGCTCCTTGGAGAAAGATTATCTCTTAGAGACAGCAAGGAATACCAGGAGGGTTCTAAGCACTTCAAAGACTGCTGAAAACTTGTGGTAACCTGTTATCCACATAATCCATACCAGGAATAAGACCGAACCTGAGCGAAACAACAACAACAATAATAATAATAATAATAATAATAATAATAATAATAATAATAATAATAATAATAATAAGACTAAGCAACTGGAAGGCACCTGGGCACGACAAGATCCCCAATTTCTGGTTAAAACACCTGCCAGGAATGCATAAAAAGCTGGCAGAAAACTTTAACAACATACTAGCAGAGCCAGAGACAATGCCTGAATGGCTCACGAAAGGGAA
>NC_068996.1:44852704-44854112 GCF_001194135.2 Octopus bimaculoides | reverse complement strand
AAAACAAACACAATTTTTTTATGGTTTCTTAAACATTCTCTAGTACATATCCAAATGTACAAATCCAAATATATGGTATGTACAAATTCAAATATATGGTACCCTAGGCATAACACCTAGATGAACTTCTAACTTGTTGTTTCTTGAGGTCTCTGGGTGAGACTTGGATCCAACTTGTACAAATGCAAAACAAAAGTCAAACATAAAATAATAATAATAATAATAATAATTGTAATAACCTGAAATTTGGAGAGAGGGGAATAGTCGATTACATCGACCCCATTGCCTAACTGAAAGGTAAAGTCGAACTCGGCGGAATTTGAACTCAGAACGTAAAGACAAACGAAATACCATTATGCATTTTGCCCGGCGCGGTAACGGTTCTGCCAGTTCGCTGCCATGATAATAGTAATAACGATGATGATGATGATGATGACAATAATAATAATAATAATAATAATATGTATATACGTGTACATACATATATATATACATGTATATACACACACATATATGCATACAAGTGTATTTTGCGCGCGCGCACATGTGTGTAATTTTGTTTCAATTTACGAAACAATTTACTGGTTGGTAATGTTGTGATTCTGTCAAATGCTGAAGTTAAGCAGCGTCAGAGAAATAAAATCTTTTGGTGTTAGTGGAACTCAGAATGAGGAATACAGATATCCAATAGAATCGTTGCAATTTACATTAGAAATTCTTCATTTCATGAGTGATCTTTGGATTGGGTTCAGTCGAGCTGAAAATAGGAAGAACGATTTGCGCATAGTTATTGTAGTTATTGTACCTGTGACGATGTTGAGTTAGCAGGCACAAATTAGTTTTCTAGAAGTCAGGGCTTTAAGAAAATGACACTGAATATATTTAGTTTTGGTTTCTATCCAAATTATAAGATAAACGAAAAAGATTAAAAAAAAAATTAGTTATCATTTGACGTTCACGGTGATGTGTAACTTCGGCAATTTCATCAGCAGACAAATGTAAAACTGTATATTACGACTAACTAATTTTAATAGATATTTGCTTAACATTTCCATAACGTTTTATAACGTTTCTGCAATCTATGTGAAGCTTGATGATGCGAGAGAGAGAGAGAGAGGGGGGCGAGAGAGGGAAAGAGAAGGCGGAGAGAGAGAAAGTGCATAAAGAATAATTTAGGCAGACATATATAGATATATGGACGTATACGCGCGCACACTTATACGCATATGTCCCAAATGTGTTTCAAGTTTTTCATATACGGTAAAATTTCTTTTCTGTTCAAATGTAAAATATATTTTTATATAATATAAGCTACAAATATATATATACATACATATGTGGGTGGAGTATGCATGTATATGTGTGTGTGTGTGTGTGTGTATGCATGTGTGTGTGTGTGTGTGTGTGT
>NC_068996.1:44852159-44852694 GCF_001194135.2 Octopus bimaculoides | reverse complement strand
TGTGTGTGTATGCATGTGTGTGTGTGTGTGTGTGTGTGAGTGTGTGTGTCTGTGTCTGTGTGCGTATAAGGTAAAGTAAAAACCCCGCCCTTTTGGTCATGAATGACCAGGGAATTTCAGCTAGAATGTTTACTTCCGAGGCACAAGTCCAGGCAAGGTTGTTTTAGGAAAGACTAGCAGATGCCCATGCATACCACCCTCCCTTCTCCACACCACCGATATTATCTAAGGGAAAGGCAAAGGGGCTGATACAGCTTGACGCCAGTGGCGTTGTAACTCATTGCTAAAGATGAGTGAACTGGAGCAATTTGAAATAAAGTGTCTTGCTCAAGAACACAACACACAGTCCGGTCCAGGAATCGAACTCACTACCATATGGTTGTGAGCCTGACTGTAAACCCTGCGCCTTACACACACACACATACACACACATAATGTATAGAAAATTCTAAAGACTGGTTTTATCAAGTCTACAGGAAATGTGAGTTCATATCTCACAGGCAGCATTTGAATCTTTCTATCCAAAATGATTTTC
>NC_068996.1:44849179-44851883 GCF_001194135.2 Octopus bimaculoides | reverse complement strand
TTCGTTTTAGTTTTCTTAGTGTCTGCATATCAATTCTCTTGGCACGTTTCCCCCACGTTTCATCATCAACATGAAATTCTCGCTGTTCAGAACATAATTCAAACAATGTATAGAGAAAGACAAAGGACCACATTTGTACAATCGTAGAAGGATTCTCATATTAACAGTGGACTTGAGTTCAAGTTCCACGAGCCTCTGTCGACTATTCCGATCCCAAAGCGGTTTTCAGCACGATATTGAAATGTTATTATGTAAGTCGTTAAATGTTTCAAGATATATATATATATATATGTGTGTGTGTGTGTGTGTATCATACAAAATGGGACCAGAACGCAAAACATCCAGACAGACGATACAAAGAAAACAAGGGTGGGTCATTCGGAGTTTTCTTTCATCAATCAAGTTCCAGATTATCTTTGCAATTTCGGCTGGTTATATTATATATCTAGGGTACGATGGGTAAATTGTTGCCATTTTATACATTTTAATTTTGCACATGCACATTGTTTTTGATTTTGTCGACTACAGAGTGTAGTAGGATCAGTTGGACACCGTCTGTGAGAAAAACAGCACCATGATGCAATTCACTCTGCCAGAAATTTGGGAATGACATGCTGTACTGCTTGGCATTTGCGCCGAAAGCTCAAATACGATTTCAGATTGTTTGGGTGTCAATTTGCCGACATTGCAGAGGATATAGAAAGAGTTATGTGAGTCCAATGGTGATTAAGAAGGTACAGCAGCTCGGAAAACTCATTCTGATCGTTCTGATAAGAAAAGAACTCCTAAATTTGTTGGTGAGATGCAGGCCATGATTGAAAACGATTACTCCAAATCAATCAGATCCAACGCCAGGGACATGGGTGTGTTTAAGTTTCTCATCAGACAAGTAATGCATGAAGACATTTGGTATTCCTCATACAGGATGAGAAAGGGACAATTTATATTCCAAGCCATCAAGGGCAAGAGGAAAGACCGCGCTAGGAAGTGTTTGAACAAACTCAAGCACTTCCTCCAACTGAGCATGCTTTGGTTTTTCTCAGACAAGACAAATCTCTGCCGTGGTCAGATGGTGAACACACAGAACAACCGTTAGCTAAACCGTGTCTCCAAAACATGTACCGAGAGTGATAAAAATCAAGCATCCAGTCAACATCATGGTGTCTGGAGTGATCACTAGTGATGGTGACGTTATGTCTCCATTCATCTTCCTACACGGCTTCAGACTCAACATGGATGCTTACATCAAGTGCCTGGAGGACGTAGTTCTGCCTTGGGTCAAGAAGGTGGCTGATGGAAGACCCTATGTCTGGCAACAGGGCTCTGCACCAGCCACACAAGCAAGAGAACCCAATCATGGGCGTCAGACAATTTCGGCAACAACATCATCTCTAACATCTGGCCACCAAACCCCACCGACTGTAACTCCCTTGATTATTATGTGTGGAACGCAGTTGAGCAAAATACCAACAAAACTCCTTGTAAGGCTAAAGATGACCTGAAGGCAAGTATTATGGCAGCATTGACCAACCTAAATAAGAAGATCGTCCAGAGGAGTTGCAAGAGATTCCGAAGCTAGTAGTGATTTTTTGAATAAATTTACCCTTTCGAATTTCAAGATATTTTTATGTAATTTTGGTAAATATATCTGTTAAAATGAGATGCCATTGTTATTTTCATTTTTGCGTAATTTAGACAATTTATTCATCGCACACTGTACGTATATATATATGTGTGTGTGTGTGTGTGTACGAGGAGGTACACACACACACACACACACACATGTAAGGGTCTCGCGAAAGGTCAGGTTGAAGGCCCAACCACTGGAGTTCTTTTACAAGGCTTAGAAAAACTGAAGGACCGTTGTAATAAATGAGTGAATTTGAGAGGGGAATATATCGAACAAAATTATAATTTTACCGAAAGGTAGCAACTTTTCAGCACTCCCTCGTATATCAAAAATCACTAGAAAAATATGGATACTTCTTTTATCAATATATAAGAGAGAATCAGGAAAATATCTGGATAACTGCCTTATCCTTTGGAATGAAAGTATCGATAAGCTATTCGAATTTAGAACACTGATCAACGGTATAAATAGTAACATCGAATTTACAATGAAACACATCAAAACGAAACTTCCATTTCTTCATATTTTAATATTAAAAAAGTAAATAAACAAACAGAATCAGACTCGAGACAATACCTACCGTTCGGCCCATGCCACCTGAAATACATTAAAATAAATGCACCTTTCAATTTAGGTAAAAAAGATTTGCACAACAGTGTCTGATAAAAAATATCCAGGACCTACGGCTTCATGTGCTTAAAACCATTCTTGTGAAGAGACATTATCCACCCTCACAAATAGATGATGGGAAGAAACGTGCCAAGAGAATTGATATGCAGACACTAAGAAAACTAAAACCAAATAACACAACCGATTTAAAAATACTTCTCTATATTTCAACCCTCAATTTACAATTGGCAGATATTTGTCCTCATCTTGTTTTTTGTTAATACAACGTTTCGGCTGATATACTCTCCAGCATTCATCAGGTGTGTAGGGGAATTTTCGAACCTGGGTTCTCATTCCTTAGGTATGTTTCGATTTTGTTGTTGTTGTTGTTGTTGTTCTTCTTCTTCTTCTTCTTCTTCTTCTTCTTCTTCTTCTTCTTCTTCTTCTTCTTCTTCTTCTTCTTCT
>NC_068996.1:44843729-44847184 GCF_001194135.2 Octopus bimaculoides | reverse complement strand
ATATATATATATATATATATATATATATATATATATATATATATATATATATATATTCAATACGGAGCGAATAATTCAGGAGATAATATTTGCGAAGATGTTATTGACTTTGTTATTATCTAGTGTAACAATTAAAAATGCTAATAACAGAATCAATAATATAGGTTATTGCAGGCCCCAAAAAGCATTAAATAGCTGAAGAATTAAAATTTATCAAAGGACATAGTAAGTATGTCTACCTATTGGAAATAACAGTTAAAACTCTTATTTAAATTGCCAAAATATACTGATAATAACTACCGAAATCAACCGTCTGCCGGCAAACGGGCTAAGACAATCTCTCAACATACATTCAAGTATTTGGACTCCCGTGGAATAGTTTCTGGACTGGCATTATAGCCTTACCTTCTCAACACTCGTTACCATGATGGAAAGCCCCAACCCATCACGTTGAAATCTATGTTGCAACTGATTCATTTTACGCTGAATCATTGACTTCAACATGACTTGTTGGGGATTTCCATCATGGTAACGCGTGCTGAGAAGGTGAAGCTATAATACCAGTCCAGAAACCGGTCAACGTCATTTCAGATACTTGAATGCATGCTGAGAGATAGTCTTAGCCCGTTAGTCTTATCTCTCTCTCTCTCTCTCTCTCTCTCTCTCTCTCTCTCTCTCTCTACATATATATATATATATATATATATATATATATATATATATATATATATATATGTATGTATAAATACATATATGCGCGTGTGTGAATATAACTATATAGGTATGTAGATACACATATAGGCGCTGGCCTGGCTATTTGGTAAGAAGCTTGCATCACAATCTTGGGTAAGTGTCTTCTATAGCTTCGGGCCGACCAAAGTTTTGTAAGTGGATTCGGTAGAGGGAAAATGGAAGAAGCCCGTCGTGTAAGCATGCATACCTGGTTATTTCACTCTTATCACAGAGTTATGACTTATCAGTATCAGCTCAATAAATAAATAAATAAATAACGAGTATATTTCTCCCTGTTTGTAACTTTGTCTTCTAGTTATCAATTTGCATTTATGTTGATTTCCTTTATCATTTCTGCTTTTGTTAATCTTTACTTTTCTTTTTTTCTTTTGTAGTTCTTTCAACTTTGTTTGTTGTGCCTGGGCACTTACTTTGAAGAGTTATAACAGTTTTCTTTTTCCCCTTAATGTAAGGTTTCGTCAAATCTGCTTCAGAAAGATAAAGAAAATATTTCTTTGTCATATTTGAGAAATTCTTATTAAAAGGAAAAAAATCACTGAAGATATAGTTATGTCATTTTTTTTTAATGAATTTCATTTTTATTTATTTCTATATTTAATCGTAACGCTTTACAAAAGTTATTTAACGATTCTGTTTTCGACATAGTAAAACATAACAAAGTAAAACAAAATTATTTGTACTTATTAAGAGTTAAATCCAGGATTCACTCAGCAATCCTTCATTCCGTTTGTTTCATCAACTGAATAGCAAGAAAAACATATCGCAAAAAATCTTACAATTTCTGTTTTTCACGACTTTGATCTTCAATAATACGAATTAATCAATAGCGAAAAGTAAAATGAAATGAAAACATAAAATTGATAAATGTAATAAATAAAAATAAGAAAGAAAACGGAGACAATTTAAAATCAAATCGAGTAATAGTATTTACAATTTATTTTCTTAAAGAAAACATTCTATGATAATCGCAGGAAGTGAAAGAGATTTAATGTATTGAAAGTTAATCTCTTCTAATCCCTGTATTATAATATAATCCTACAAATATGTAAAATTAAAAACAAAAAGTCATAAATGCTCCGTACCCAGTTAATATAATAAATTCAAAACAAAATGGCTGCTATGAATTTCAGCTTGCGAGAAAATAGCAACTGTCTCTTTATACAGTGAAGCAAACTATAAACAAATGAATGAAATAAATAAATGAATTAAATAAATGAAAACATAAATAAGGTAAGTATAATAGAAATGCGTGCAAATCTATAAATCTGAACTCTTTCTCAATTCTCACTTGACGGACACACACATAGAAATGTAGATTTGTAAACAATACTCGTGGAAAAGCATAAGTAAATATTCACCAGACGTTGATAGATGTACGACTGTATTCCTGAGACAGATACAATATAATGTTGTAAAGTTTACAGGAAATAAAGTAAAAATGAAATTCAATGAGTCTTTCACGTAAGAGTACATATGTCATGTTACCTTTATTCTTCATGGAATCGTTTTACATTTCTATTGAGGAACCTTACGGTATAGAAGAACAGTAATGAAACTACCAATCACTATATAATACACACATGCATACAAATATGTGTTGTTCTGTCACATTGCGCAATACCATGGGAAAGTATCTTCTATAAGCTCATCGTATGTCTATGTGTGTGTGTGCGCGCGCGCGCGTGTGTCTGTGTATATGTCTGTGTTTGTTCCCTCGCCATCGCTTGACAATCGATACTAGTATTTTTATGTCACTGTAAATTAGCGATTCAGCAAAAAAAAACGATAAAATAAGTACTAAGCTTGCAAAGAATAAGTTCTGATGTCGATTTCTTTAAAGCGGTGCTCCAGCATGGCCGCAGTCAAATGACTGAAACAAATAAAAGAATACATACACACATACATATTGTATGTGTGCGTGTGTGTGTGTGTGTGTGTGTGTGTGTGTGTTTGTAACTGAAAACAAGGTTTTTGAATTCTTTAAAGTCACGTGGCTCCCCATCTCTGCCTCACAATCCACCTTTAGCCTCTTTTAACTTTAGTCTCATTTCCGTACCAACTGACTCATAATACATTTTGAGGAGTCCGATCTATCAAAGTATTCGAGCTAGGTCTCTGATCTATGGATATCTTTTCCCCATTAGCCTTTGTAGCTCTTAAAATGATTGTCTAAACCCCTTTTTCTCAAGGACATATGTTAGCCGTCTTAATCATTCAATGTTTCGAAAGTAAAAGCAACTCACCAGAGAAAGATTGGAGAGGAAGACATTGACAAGGTTAAAGATTCACAGCTTCTTCCATACAATTTTCATGAAATTTATGGGTTTGATAAACTACCTAAGACATTAATGTTTTTTTATTCTGTTTTCTATGTCTTTTAGCAACTGGAGATAAGATCGGATAATTGTCGTGTTGAAGACGGTTTCGGAGCCAGAAAACACGTGTCCACAATTGTCCTCATGTTTCCAGACGATAAGTTTGTACCTTTCTTAAATGACATGTAATTTTTGGAGAATACTTGGAATATTGAGATTATTTTCCAATCTCAAGGAGACTGCCTTAATTGCCAACTGGTAATTATGAGTGATCCTGTAGAGAAGGAGATAAATTTTAATAAAACAGTAATTTATGTTGTCTGATAATTGATACTCTCCCTCTCCCTTTCTGTATATATATATACACACACACACACACATACACAC
>NC_068996.1:44839416-44842088 GCF_001194135.2 Octopus bimaculoides | reverse complement strand
ATATATATATATATATAGATAGATAGATAGATAGATAGATAGATAGATAGATAGATAGATAGATAGATAGATAGATAGATTTCATTATTGGCCACACAGGGCTGAACACAGAGACAAAATACAAAGTAGAGCTTTTCTTTTTGGGTAGAGAGAAAAAAAAAGGTGGGAGTAGAAATTCGATCAAAAGAGATCGTGGAAAGAATGAAAAAAAAAAGAAAAAAGAAGCCGATCAATAGGGATCGTTTATCACGGAAATGTCATAATGTAAAAGGGGAAACAGATTAAGTTTATTCGTGGAAAGAAAAGCCTTTGGAAAAGACAACGGTAACCTCGGGAAATACTGTCATGCAAAAAACATTACAATAAGTGACTCTGTTTTCTCTTTCTTTTCGTCATTCACATGTGCTATCCTTGCAACATTTATCCATCTTTTATTGAAATATTCACGAGACAAAACTTGCCTCTGTACTCTCACCTTCGTCTGCAAGTGATACTCCAAGAAGTTCATGAGAGATTTACGAGAGAATAAAGTGTTTGTCTCTAGACCTTTCAGACGCGTCCACCATACACATTCTCTCGCCATAGCCAGAATGGTTTCGTCGCTGTGACCGCATCTCATGCAAGTCGGCCTCGTGTTTCTCGAGCCATGCCTGTATAGCTTATTCCGAACGGGTAACGCTTCTCGGTAGCACTGCCAGGCCAGGGATCTCTGGAAGTTGTCAATAGGTTCCGGCTCAAAAATCGTCTTGAACAGGCGGATCAGGTATTCCTCATCGACGCCCAGGTTCACCCCGAGATCGTCGTCGTACCTCCCCTCCACTAATCCCCTATAGAATGCTTTGGTTGTGTTGCAGGCGCTCAATGTCGACCCGGAAGGGTATAGTTGCTCAAGAGCAACGCGACACTCGCGGTGCCATTCGCCCTTCCTCGACCTCTTTTTGATCCACGACTGCAGTTCGGTCATGAAGACGAGTTGCGGGAAAGCGCGCCTCACAAACGGCGATCACAGTTGTTCACCGTCGTCTACGTAGAGACGGAGATATCGCAGTCTCAGCGCGTGTCTGCGCATCATCAACCACGGCATACCCAGCCCTCCCCTCAACGGGTGTTGGCAGCAAACGGATCCCTTGACCATCGGAACGCTTCCTTTCCACAAGAAGCGGAAGAGAATGCATTCCAATTTGGTGATGGTAGGGTCGAGATAGATAGATAGATAGATAGATAGATAGATAGATAGATAGATAGATAGATAGATAGATAGATAGATAAGCTCATGGTAATGTGTAAAGTTTGGGTATTTCCAGAGAAGCACTCGACCAGAATACTGGGCTATCAATGCTGTCGGATTCCAGGCCAAAGCCAGAATTTCTCAGGTGTTTCACGACGATAATACAGTTGAGGTTGGCGAAGAGTAAATATCCAAACGAGAAGACAAAGAACATTTTTTAAAACATCTTTAATGATTCGTTACATTTGTTTCTATACCAACTCTACTTGTAATGCCAATTCATGGATGTTTGTGTGTGTATATGTGTGTGTCTGTCTGTTTATGTGTGTGTGTATGCATGTGTATGCGAAAGTGCGTCAGTGTCAAATGTATGTGCAGACATTGTGTTTGTGTGTAGTGAGTCTGCGAGAGATAAATAAATAGGCATAGAGACAATGAACGTTATCATATATATACTTTACATCAGCGATAACTTAAACATGGTCATCTTTACAGTCAGCAATTCGGCAGTCATCCGGGTAAGCCTCGTCAAGGAAGATCGCACGAGCAGAGAGAGGACTGATGACGCAAAAGCAGTTTATCGGCAAGCAGACAACAACAAACACATAGTGAGAACATGAAGAGCTTCTCAAGGAAGACACCAGAGGTCGGCGTCGATCTGATGTCTCATACGTCATTAAAGAAGTGAGAGGTAAGTTGATGAATATACAAACAAAATGATTGACAGGAAGGCTAAGAAACCAAATGTCAAGGACAGATACATACATGTGCTTGAGTATTTATATATATACATATATATATATATATTTATATATATATATATATATATATATATATATATATATATATACGTATATCTATCGACGGGCTTGTTTCAGCTTCCATCCACCAAATCCATTGACAAGGCTTTGGTCGGCCCGAGGTTATAGTAGAAGACACTTGTCCAAGGTGCTATGAGTGGGACTGAATACGGAGACAGGTTCTTGGAAAGCAAACATAGCACGTCCGCACCTACACACGCACACACATAACTGATGTACTTGCCCACTGGCGACCGAGGGAAATGGAGACTTTAATGTACACATCCGTCCTTAACATTGATTTCAAATTGTCACAAGGCCAGCAGGTTTAGGTGAGGGTGGAAAGTCGATTACATCGACCTCAGTATGAAACTGGTACATATTTTATTGACATCGAAAGGATGACGGGCTAAGTCAACCACGGCGGAATTTGAACCCGGAAAATGCTAACGATTCTGCCAACACGCTGAATTAAATGCATACATCAATTATTAATATTACTACTGAATAATGTGGTGAGCTGGCAGAAACGTTAGCACGTCGGGCGAAATGCATGGCAGCATTTCGTCTGCAGCTACGTTCTGACTTCAAATTCCGCCGAGGTCGACTTTGCCTTTCATCCTTTCGGAGTCGATTACATAAGA
>NC_068996.1:44838626-44839406 GCF_001194135.2 Octopus bimaculoides | reverse complement strand
GCATGGGTACGCAGAAATTCCGGGATGATATCCGAAGTGCTAGAAGACCACTATGAGTGAGGCACTCCTCAGCTTCTGTTGAAGCATGTCTCTAGGAGACGGTCACTCTGATATAAAACCAAATATGCAGAGGAACGTCATTAGACATCTTGGGGATCTTGGTTTATGCTAGAGATCATAGCGCTTCTACATCTCTGAGCCTGCGATTCATATTGGCACTAGACACCTCGTCTCCAGGCACCAGACACCTTGTCTCTAGATAATGTCAATAGAGTGGAGAGATTCTATGAGGTGTCTTGTAAGCCTTATTGGACCTAAAATTCTGCACAGGCATTGTTGACATATAGTCAGTGACCTGCACGTAGGCGGCCTATGCTAGATCTAAAGTCGTCTCCTTGTCACCCAAGACTGATAGGATTCAGTTGCAGCATGGGTGTCTGAGCAGAACATTTGAAGGAGGGAATTGCTCCCCTAGAGACCGAGGAGGTTCTAGAAAAGCTGAACCAAAAATTGCCTGTCTTTCTATACCTGGTCAGTTTAGCGCGACTGACGGATGTCCACCCTGCGCTCGAAAAACAAAGACTTTTTTTTACACAATCTAGATGAAACTTGAACATTTCATGTTGGAATGTACGCAATCTGTTGGATAACAAGAGTGATTGTAGGCCTGAAAGACACACACTGCATTTCTTTCAGAGACTCGTATAGAATACAAGGTGATGGTCAGCTTGAGGAAGTAGGAAGTGGATACACCTTTTTTTTTTTTTTGGAAGGAGAGGC
>NC_068996.1:44832947-44838616 GCF_001194135.2 Octopus bimaculoides | reverse complement strand
GAAGTGGATACACCTTTTTTTTTTTTTTGGAAGGAGAGGCAGAAGGAGTGGGAGGAGCTTCCTGTTCCTATAAATGAACGTTTAATGTCTCTACGATTTCACCTGAAAAGTAGGTGGTTTGCTACTCCAATAAGCACCTACTTTCACCAGTTGTGATGAAGATAAAACTATTTTTTATGTCCAGCTGAGAGCCATACTTAGGAAAATCTCCAATTCTGATAAAGTCATTTTACTAGGGGATTTTAATGCCAGGGTTGGAACAGACTGGCAAACATGGAACTCTCTAAGACGTTTTGGTGTAGGGAAAATGAATAGGAATGGCCTCATGCTGCTGGAGCTTTGGAATGAACATGGAATTTACATTGCAAGCACTCATTTTATGCATAAAGGTGATCACGCAACAACGTAGATGCATCCAAGGTTTAAAGTTTGGCACTTGCTGGATTATGTCATCATCCACAAGCGTGACATCTATGATATTTCAAGTCCTTTCATGGATCGGTATGCTGGACAGATCAGTCTGGTGCGAGCAAAGCTCCGGATGATGATTAGAGTGAAAGTGAGAAGAAGGCCAGTGGGCATTCTTCAGCGTCTGAATATCCACAAGATATATGATGCTGTGTTGAGGAAAGAACTTCAGACTCGCTTGTCCAGCATTAAAAATACTACAGTATGGGAATATTTTTCAAGACTAGGTTCTTCAATGTCTTGCTGAAACACTGGGATATGCTACTGCCAGACACAGAGACTGGTTTGATGAAAATGATGCTGAAGTTCAGCGACTATTGGTTGTAAAGTGCCATGCCCACAATGTATTGCTGCACAGAGGACTTTCAGCTGTACAGCGAAATCTAGCACTTGCCCACTATAACAGTGTAAAATCACTGCTGCAGCGATCTCTCAGGAAGATGCAGAACACATGGTGGGAGAATCTTGCTCGTGATGTTCAGGCTGCTGCTGATGCAAATGACAGCAAGAAGCTTTACCATCTTACGAAGCAAGTTTATGGGCCTAATAACACTGCATGAGCTTCTTTACTTTCCAAAAAGTCTTCTACTCTATTAACTAAATCAACAGAAATCACAGGTCGCTGGATTGAACAATTCTCTGAACTCCTGAACCATGAGTCAGTTATGGATAAAACAGTGATTGATACTATGCAACAAAGACCTATCATTGGCGTTTTAAATTTCACACCCTCAATAGATGAGGTAATAACAGCAATATATAAATTGAATCTTGGTAGGGCACCTGGAAGGGATAGAATTAGTGCTAAGGATTTGTGATTTGGTGGTGATTACATGATACAGTCCCTTCACGAACTTATTAGTGTAGTCTGGCAGTATGGTGCAATGCCTAAGGATAGGAAGGACGCAATTATTCTTCCTCTCTATAAAGGAAAAGGAGCCAGAATAATGTGTGGTAACTACAGAATTATTGCTCTAGCAGCTGCTGGTAAGGTCCTGGCAAATATACTTCTTATCCGCCTGAATGGATGTCTCGTAAATGATGTCCTATCTGACTTTCAGTGTGACTTCCAATCTGGTAGAGGGTCAATGGATATGATTTTCACAGCAAGACAGATGCAGGAGAAGTGCTATGAGCAGAGTATGGATCTTGTCCAGGTATTCATTGATTTAACAAAGGCCTTTGATACTGTAAATAGGGCCGTGCTATAGAAAATACTTGGCAAACTGGGATGTCTGAATCACTCTGTATCCATAATTAAATCATTTCATGATGGAATGGAGGCGTGGGTCAATGTTGGTGGTGGCATGACGGGACCCATTCCTATAGAGAATGGTGTCAAGCAGGGTGACATCCTTGCCCCAACTATCTTTTTTTCTGTACTTTGCTCATGTTTTTGCTAAGGTTAGCTCTCTGAGAAAATATGTCAGGCATCGATCTCCTTACCGCTTCTTTAATCTGGGCCGATTTGCTGCCATTTCAAAAGTTTTCCAGTCTCGTATTCGTGAATTCCTTAGTCACTCATATAGTGGATGACATGCAAATACTTATGAATTGTATTTCTGTTTCTTGGAAGGAATTTGGACTCAGCATTAGCCTGGACAAGACTGTTGTAATGTTCCAGCCTGCACCAGGAAATCCATCTGTGAAACCATCTATCTTGGTTGAAGGAACAATACTGAAAATGGTAGACAAGTTTGTCTATCTGGTCAGCACACTAAGCCGTTCTTGCTCCCTGGATGATGAAATATCTTTCAGGCTGCAGAGAGCATCTGATTCCTTTCGGTTTCTTCAATCTCGTGTCTGGTCCCAGCATGGCATCGCAAGGCAAACAAAAATTGCTGTGTACCATTTATCTACGTAATTTGGTTGCTAGCTATGCAATGATTTACCTCATATACATCTTCGCTATATATCGCAATATCTTTCTTATTTTACTTGCTTTTCTTTCCATTTTCTTTCTTTTTCTTTTTGGCTACCAGCCTAATTATTTTCTGATGCATCATCCATTATCTTTGCCTTCAATTATTCTTAGCTATTCTTCAGCCCTTTATTCTTCTTTATATATATTTATTCTTCACTTCTTTGTGTCCCATATTTCCGTTCCTCTCTTCGTGTTTGTTTCTCTCCATCATACAGCCTTGTCGGTGGTATCGAACTTAATTTTTTTTACGGGCTGTCAAGTCTTTTTCCTGTTCTTCCGACTGTTTTTAACATCTATTTATTTCGCATCCTCTTTTTCTTAATCAATGCCCTTTTTATTTTTCTATTTTTCATATTATCACTTTATTTATATTGTCGTTTTTTGCGGGGGATTTTGGATTTTTCGTAGCCCAAGCTGTAGCAAATATACGCCCCGGATGGAATTTCAAAACAAGCACAGCTGTTTCTGAGATATGACTTAGAAACCAAAATTAGTCGTGATGTGTTTCAATAATAATTCCTCTGCGCAATCCACATTCTCTTCTTACATTCATTTCCTCTTTTGTCTCTTTCTTCGGTTTTCTTGTTTTTATTCTTTCTACTTTTAAATTCTATATTTATTCTTCTCTCTCTCTCTCATACCCTCTCTCTTTCTCTCTCTCATACCCTCTCTCTTTCTCTCTCTCATACCCTCTCTCTCTCTCTCTCTCATACCCTCTCTCTCTCTCTCATACCCTCTCTCTCTCTCTCTCTTATACCCTCTCTCTCTCTCTCTCATACCCCCTCTCTCTCTCTCTCTCCCCTCTCTCTTTCTTTATATTTGTTCCTACTCTTTTAAGCTAGTAATTTATTTTTATCCCTATTCATGTTGCTTTTCGTTTGTCTATTTCCTCTTTACCTTCATTTTTCTCCTATTGATAACGAGGTTTCTGTTGCATACAAGTTGAAAATACATAGATAGAAATATCTACGGGATGGGGCAGACATAATTTTTCTCAAGTAATTTAGGAATGTAAATAAATAGAAAGTGAATTTCGAAGTTACGATCGAACATGACTTTGATGCATGAGTCTAAGTTGCGAACATACGCGTGTAATTGATTTCCTCACGAATCAGGAGTAGACACATTGATAGAAAATAATCGTAACCACGAATCACGTATGGACACATTGATAAAGAATAATCATAAATACATGCCTAAAGTGACACAGCTAAAACCAGGAATTGTAAAAGCGTCGTAAAGGTAACACATCTAGATTATATTTTGCAATGTAGGTTTCAAAAATACCGGGCGAAATGATTAGCGGTATTTCATCTGTCTTTAAGTTCTGGGTTCAAATTCCGCCGAGGTAGACTTTCCCTTTCATCCTTCGTGGTCGATAAATTAAGTATCAGTCACACTGGCGTCGATCTAATCGACTGGCCTCCTGCCCCAAAATTTCGGGCCTTGTGCCTAGAATAGAAAACAATATTGGCTTCAAATTTTGGAACAAGGGGCCAGTAAGTTTGGGGGAAGTGGATAGTCGATTATATTGACCCCAGTTCTCAGTTGCTACTCATTTTATCGACTCCTAAAAGGTGAAAGGCAAAGTCGACCCCACGGAATTTGAACGCAAAAAGAACGTGAAGACGGACGTAATGCCACTAAGCACTTCGTCAGGCACGCTAACAATTCTCCTAGCTCACCGCCTTATCATTTTTTGTAATATTAATGACATTAAAAAAGTGGTGAGCTAGCAGAAATGTTACCGTGCCAAAAAAATTGCTTAGAAGCATTTCTTCCGATTTTACGCCCTTAGTTCAAATGCTACCGGGAACGACTTAGCTTTTCGGAGTCGATAAAATAAGAACCAGTTGAGCACTGGGGTTGATGTAATCGACTTAATCCATCCGCCAAAATTGCTGGCCTTGTAGCAAAACTTTGAAATCAATATTAATGACGAAAAAAAAAAACAGCAAATATATTTTAAGATACATTTCACTGATGCTCTGGAATGCATCGTCAATGAAAAGTTTCCAAAGTCTCAAGACATTTTGGGTCTTTCAGCATCAGACCACTTCCCTCAGTTGTTCCAACCGGGGTTGATTAACTTGCAGCTTACATTCCACTAGAAGCAAACCGCTGGTTTCCCTTCTTTATATAAAGCCACGTGGTGGCTTTCCCTGCAACCTTCTGTGATGGAATTTATAACCCTACCCTCTTTGTTCCAAACTCCAAACCCAATCAAATGTCTACAGAATGAACCCCCCACAATACCTCGAAGGGTTTCTTCTTCTGTTTCCTCGCCCAAAGATGAATGTCCTAACACTGGTCGTAATAGCTCTTCTTAGGAAATCAGTGTGAAGGATTTGTTCCTTCTTGGTGGCCCCCAAGAATGCATCCGTGGTAGTGTATATGAAATGATTCATACCCTACCCTCGTACGACACGGAGGACAAATGCCACAACCACATCAGAGAATTAATATGAAATTTATTCTGTCTATATCTGGCTTTGAGGAAAATCGAAGGTAACGTTTTGTCTCAGGAGTGAAACGCAAAATAAACTTTATTCGGAGTTTGCTAATATAATCAAAGCGTTTATAATCGTACATAATGTCCCCAAGATATATGAAGAGATTTGTAAAGTTGAAATTGAACACCATCGCATAAATAGGCAGCTCCAGTACGGCGAGATTTACTACAGGCACCTACCACACTTCAGTTTCGAGTGTCTATTTCTAGACCCGGGACATAGTTGAGCGTCCGGAATTCTTGTGACCAATATTCAGAAGCAATATTATGAAGTTTTCCTATCTTGTTAAAAGTACGAAATAAGAGTAATAATGAGTCCGACAACTAATGAGGAGTTATTGTCTTTTGGTATTTTGTCTTGTATTTTTCCCTCGTATGTTTACGTATTTTCCCTCATTGGTGTCCTATACACAATGTGTATTTTATATGTAATTATGAATGTATGCATGTATGTATGTATGTATGTATGTATGTATGAATGTTGGTACGAATGCATGTATGTATACATGTATGTATGTGTATATGTATGCGTAAATATGTGTTATGTATGTATTAATGTATGCATGTAAGAATGTGAATATGTATGTATATTTTTTATGTCTGGATGCATGCGTATATGAATGTATGAATGTATGTATGTATGTATGTATGTATGTATGTATGTTTGTATGTATGTTTGTATGTATGCATGCATGCATGTATGTATGTATATATGTATGTATGTAGAACTTCTACATTTTACTTGTTTCATTAATTAGACGTTGC
>NC_068996.1:44832027-44832937 GCF_001194135.2 Octopus bimaculoides | reverse complement strand
ATGTATGTATGCATGTGTGTGTATGTATGTATGTATGTATGTATGTATGTATGTATGTGTGTATGTATGTATGTATGTATGTATGCCTGTTTGTATGTATGCATATATGTATGTATGTATGTATGTATGCATGTATGTATGAATGTATGTAAGCATGCATGTATCCATTGTATGTATGTAGAACTTCTACATTTTACTTGTTTCATTAATTAGACGTTGCTCATGCTGGGGTACCATCTTGGAGGGTCTGTTCGAACAAATGGCCACCACTACTGCTTGTTTTTTTCTTTTGGTTATTTTTTGATTTTTTTAAAGCCTGTTACTTATTCTAGCGGTCTCGTTTTCCGAACCACTAACTTGCAGGGACGTAAACAAACCAACACGGGTTGTAAAGGAGTGGCGTGGGACACACACAAATGCATACATAAATAGATATGTATGTATGGATTTACATCCATACATACATGCCTATTTGTGTGTGCGTATGTAAATTCATGCGAAAATATATTAACGCACTCACACATATAAAATATATACGCACATACTTATCTACATATGTACACACCCACAAACACACACACACACGCATATATATATATATACCCCACCACACACACACAAGTACACGTATATGTGTGTATGTCTGTGTCTGTGCCTGTATCCATGAATACTCACTAAACCATATTTTCTCATGGTAAAACATCTTATGTTTAAAGTGATTTGTTTTCATTAAATGTCAATTATATGAGCATTTCTGTCATTCTCAGTAGATGCACAACAAACTCCTGGAGTTATTCAGTTGTTTTCCAAAAGGTTTTCTAGAAAATGCACGAATGTCTATATGTATGTGTATCTATACACACAGACTCACATACAGATATATGAATATAAATATATATATATATATATA
>NC_068996.1:44827257-44831803 GCF_001194135.2 Octopus bimaculoides | reverse complement strand
ATGTATAATCATTATCTTATGATATTTACTTCGTATTATGTTATACTTCTTTATTGTGCTTTTACTTATTAATTTTTCTATATGTGACTAGTTTTTCATCGATGAGTTCATGAACCTTGGTTCTTTTCCCTAAAACTATATATTTATATATATACTTTCATATATATCTATATATTGAACATTTATATATATACTCCTCTACTATAGGCAGAAGGCCCGAAACTTCTGGGGAGAGTTCGGTCGATTAGATCGACCCCAGTACGCAACTGGTACTTAAAGATGAAAAGCAAAGTCTACATCGGTGAAACATTTATATATATGGGTTTCAATTTTGGGGACAAGTCGGCAACATCCACTCTCCTCCCCTCGTCTCCAGTGCTCAACTGATACTTATTTAACGACTCTCGAAAGGACGAAATCGAAAGCCAATCTTGGCGGAATTTGAACTCAGAACGTAAAGATGGACCGCATATAATTAGACATTTTGCACGGCGTTCTAATGATTCAGCCAGATCGCCGCTTTAACGTTTATATGTATTAATACATGTTTTTATGTTATAATAACATGAATCTAACATTAAACTAAGGATTTCCTCAATACTTTTGTTGGGGCCAATGCAGTTTCGCAGCTCTCCTTGAAAAATGCAAAATGCACTGTTTTAAAATTTTTGGGGGTGGGGTTCCTATGTTTTAGATGTCAGAGATTACGAATATGCAAAAAAAAGTTGTTGTTTTTTTCACTACTCCCCCTCCCCCCGATTTAAATTTTTGATTTTGTTCACTTGAAAGAGGTCGTAGCGAATTGACGAACATATGCAAATCGAAATTAAATCCTGACAAAAACATTAAAGTAAAGAAAATTTACGTTTTACTTGTGTAAATGAGAATTTAATGTAAATTAAATACACTATTTTATGAGAAACAAACATTAATGTTATAAAGTTTAATAAGAGGCTCAAATTTCACCCCGTCTCCCAATTTTAAATTTTGAACTTTTTCATTCATTTATTTATTTATCTGTCTATCTATTTATCCCTGTCCGTTTATTCAGAAAATATATTTGTCAACTAAATGTGGTGGTCCTAAAGAAGACGGTGTTACTGTTGTTTTTAGCCCTAGGAAGACATTCATATCTATCTATCTCTTTATACACATATCTATATGCTTATTAAATTAAAAATTTCGAAAACGTGGTTTCTTGCTTATTCGGAATCTCCGTCATCTAAAACATAAGGGGAAAAATGTTTCGAAAAAGGCGGCGAGCTGGCAGGAACATTAGCACGCCCGGCGAAATGCTTAGCAGTGTTTCGTCTGCCGCTACGTTCTGAGTTCAAATTCCGCTGAGGTCAACTTTGCCTTTCATCCTTTCGGGGTCGATTAAATAAGTACCAGTTACGCATTGGGGTCGATATAATCGACTTAAACTGTTTGTCTGTCCTTGTTTGTCCCCTCTGTGTGTAGCCCTTTGTGGGCAGTAAAGAAATAAATATTTCGAAAAAGTTCAAAATTTTATGGGGTGGGTGAGGGTGAAGGGTGGTGGTGGTGCATATTCGTAATTTCCGACATCTTACACGCATTTTTCAAGGAGAGGTGCGAAACTGCATTATCCCCCTTTTGTTGAGTACGTATTTATACTTTACAGGAACGATTTGGTCCAACCACTACCAGCTTGCTTGAAACTTCGACGTCATTGCCACCCTATTTCTTGCGGGCTGACATACATGTATATATGAAGCTTGATTGTCGAGCTTCCAAATGGCTTCCGTCTACTAAATCCATTCGCAAAGCTTTGGTCGGCCTGTGCCGTAATGGAAGAAACTTCAACATAGTACTGCACAGAGTGAGAATAGAAGAAATTACGTGGTAGTGAAATGAGTTTCTAAACCAAGCAGCCATGCTTGCACCTATACATACATACACACATACAAGCATACATACATACACACAAATACATATATATATATACATACATGCATACATACATACATATCTACATACACACATACATACACAGACACACATGCATACACACACATACATATATACATACATATATAAGGTGCATACATGTATACAGAAGTACGTGTGTATACACATACACATACGTGCATACATGCATACATAAATACACATACATTCAAACATACATGTATACACACACACACACATAGATATATATATATATATATATATATATATATATATACCTGCAAACGTACACACATACATGCATGCATGCATACATACATACATACATACATACATACATACATAACATACATACATATTTACGTAAATATGTATAAATATGAGTGGCATTAATGCACACACACGTACATTCACACGCACATGCAATCGCACACACATACGCGAAATTAAATTAACCGATATAAAGTTTCAAAACTATATTTGATAATACATAACATAACTCTACAAATCTATAATTGTCTATAATTCTGTAGGTCACGTGTGTTTGTGTGTGTATCTGTTTCTCTGTGTTTGTGTGTGTGTGTGTGTGTGTGTGTGTGCGCGTGTGTGTGTGAGTGTGTGTGTGTGTGTGTGTGTGTGTGTGTGTGTGTCTGTGTGTCTGTGTGTTTGTGTCTGTGTGTGCATACACATCAAACATGTGTATACGTTTAGCAAGGGAAACTAAAATGTCCACCTGTTGATATCGTTTTGTAATGAGTATAGACTTTTGACTACCAATACTATTTTCCAACTCCCCGGTTACCACAAAGCTACATGGAAGCATCCCCGATCAAGCCATTATCATCTCATCGATTACATAACTGTGAGGTCTTCCATGACGGGTGATATATCCAAGTGACACGTTCTTTCACCACTGGAGTATGCTGGTCTGATCAAAGGTAAATTTTACTATCCGCTGTCCTATTCGTAACAATCGCACTCGACTATTTCGAAAAGTGGATGTGTGAAAGCTGAAGAACAATCACAATTTAATCTAATTTCAAACAACCTGTGACAACAGACTTGCTGGCATCTAAGACATAACAGATACTGAATCAGTGTGGTCTGCTTTTAAAAATTCTGTATTTGAGTTATCTTGTGAAACATACGTGTATATTAAGAGATAGACCCAGGATTAGTTCAACTCAAATGATCCAAACATTTCTCCTCTGTTGGATAATATGAACAAGTGCCACTGTCAATGGATGTCAAACAACAATAATGCAACAAGACGCAACGAGTTTCAAAAGCCAGAAATGCATGCCAATTTCAACTGAGGCAAATGAAACCGATATATGGTGGCAAAAGAATGAACAAGAGTTGCAGAATACTGCAGTCAGAAGAGACTCCAAGTCATTCTATTAGAATTTAAACTGTGTTTTTGGACCTATGTCCGGTGGCACAACTCCCATACTTTCAAGATTTGCTCTTCACAGACGGTTATGCACGTGTAGCACACAGTCTTGAAGACATGCAATGGATTGTAAACAACTCCTCGCGTGTAACGCAGGCTTTTGGTCTGACCATCAGCATCAAGAAAACAGCTTAACCATCTGCCGATTAGTGACCATCTTCCCACTGTTGCCCCTGTTGTATATGATGCTGAGAATTCATTAAAATTTGTTTCCTTCTTCACTTATCTTGGTTCCATTGTGTCCAGTGATGCTACAGAAATTGGAACAGCCAAGACATATTGTAGAAGGTGAAAGTCGTTATATGTAAGTCAGTGATTTTGACAACATTGTTTTATGGAGTTGAATTTTGGACTTTTTACTGAAATCACATCAACCAGCTTCACGCCTTTTGTATGCGATGCTTGCGTACTATCACCAACATAAAACCGAGCGACCATATTCGTAAGGGTGAGGTACTAACAAAATGCAACATATCAGGTATTGAAGCCATCCTCATCAAAATACAACTTAGATGGTCGAGTCATATCTCACGTATGAGAGATATCAGAATTCTGAAGCAACTTCTCATAGGACAATTCCCAAAAGATGAGTCTCAGTTGGAAGGCCACTCCTGCGCTTCAAGGATAAACTAAAAGACAATCTGAAGCGATGCGACATTCTCTTCTCTTCCTGAGAAAACAAAGCGTCAGAATGTAGGACCTGGCGACAGTCCTGCTTCTCCCCAGTTCAAAGATTTGAGCAAAGTCGACTCCAACATCAGACCCAAATTCATTTAAGGATGGAGGCACGCTGGCAAAACATTGCAACTCTAAATGAAAATCTTACCTGTCATTATAGTTGTGAGGCACGAGGCAAAGCAGGCTTTGCTGTCCACTCAAGATAACAGATAGTAAATGATCCACAATCATTTGAGCAAACTGAGTCCTAAACTTGTTCCACTTGGCCAAAGGTTTGCAAGGCACTAGCAGGTCTCAAGGGACACATTCTGTCCATAGAACATGATGAACGCTTTATTTTACTGAAGTCTCATTTGTCATTCACAAGAGAATCCATCATACACGTATATATGTACACACACACACACACACACACACACACACACACACACACACACACACACATATATATATATATATATAAATTCATAAGAATGGTACAACAAG
>NC_068996.1:44824209-44826198 GCF_001194135.2 Octopus bimaculoides | reverse complement strand
TATATATATATATATATATATATATATATATATATATATATCGTTTGTAAAAGACATAAATCCGAAAGAAGTACACTCTAAGATGTAGTGCAGTATATATTAAAAATGGGGAAGACCGGTTTATGGGATTCCCTTAGGTTTCCCGTCTATAAAGGGTTTAGCTTTATGGCGTATCGTCAGATTCCAAAACCTGTTGGCCCAAGACCTCATCCAAATATGGAGGGGGAAATGCCCTTGAGTTGTGAGGCATTTCCTCCTCCACATTTTAAAGGGGTTTTGAGATCTAACAATACGTCATATAGCTAAACCCTTTATGGACGGGAAACCTAAGGTAATCCTATAAACTGGCCTTTCCCATTTGTAATATATATATATATATATATATATATATCACTTATATACCCAAATCCTTTAAGAGCGCCATCTACGCATCCTCATGAAAACCTTTCGATTGGCCTTTCCGATATCTTAGGTACCACTTGGTAACTGCAGATTTCCAGCTATAGTCTGTGAACCTTGCAACATATTCGGCCGAGTGGAAATTGTGTTTTCACTATTCTTCAGTCACGTGTTCTTTTCGCTTCTTTCTTTCTCAAATTACTTTCTATTCCATAGGAGTTAATAAAGAAAAAAAAACACAGAAGAGCATTTCTCTTCTGAGGTGAGCCTCTTAATTCAACTGTTGAAGAAGAAATATACAAAGATATTGCAGATATGCACTTGCATAGCTAGTCTTTTGGTTTGAAATCCTTTACTGAAACTAAAACGATTGCAATATGGAGGACATAGTTTAGGCATTCAGAAACACACAAAGACTGTTAATGTCACGTGAACATTTATTTACAATAATGGTGTCAAACCTTCTTCGCTCGAATCTGCGCCCTGTTGACTGACAAAAACTGTGCTACAAATATATTGATAAACACTACATTTTCTGACTTCAATATATCGATTATTATCTTCAGTGGCCTGTTAAATTAATTACTATACGAAACAACGTGCATGGATAATTTTAAATATATATCAAGGGAAACGTTGTTTTTCTTTTTTACGATACTTTGAAATTTTGAACTAGTTCATATCTCGGTTGTTGTCTTTGCCAGACAGGAATATAGAAAATTGATCTGAAATCGTATTATATCTCGGTGGTTTCAAATGAAAAGTAACGTTCCAGTACACACACACACACACACACACACACACACACACACACACACACACACACACACACACACACACATATATATATATATATATATATATATATATGAATCTGTATTATGTAAATCATACCCATTTGATAGAATCACGTGTCAGAATAATTGTGCAGTGTTCTACAAACCCACGTATGAACTGAAAAAAGAAAAACACCGTGTACCAGATTAAGTGCCAAGAAAGGGCTTGCGCGATTATCCCAGAGTCATATATTGGTGAGACTTCTAGGAACATCAATGATAGGTGTTCAAAGAACACCTGGACAACTGCATTGAAAAAAGAACCCTCCATTTTTTATCTACATGCTGTAGACTTCCGCAATCGCTCCTTATTGAAACTTAGATTAGGTATCTTATCTATGCACCCTACTGATGCAATGCTGAGACAAGTCACTGAAGCTGTCTGTACAAGAATACAAACCCACCCTCAACTGTAAATCCGAATGGGGTAACACCCAAGATCTACTCGGGAGTACCCATCTATAATCACCCCTTTCTCTCATTTAAATGTAGAAATCCGTATGATGCATGATACTGAAATACATACATGTAGATATATACAATCGTATGAGTGTTAATAGATTAATACGTATGTGTAGATGTATTTGTATTTTAGCGTGCGTGTGTATGGGTTGTGTGAGTATAATTTGTGTTCATGAGTGTGTACATGCATGCACGTATGAGTATGTGCGTAGATATATGTATATATTGTGTATATGCATCTATATATACATATAATATATGTATATATATATATATATATATATATATATAT
>NC_068996.1:44822766-44823484 GCF_001194135.2 Octopus bimaculoides | reverse complement strand
TGTGTGTGTGTGTGTGTGTGTGTGTGTGTGTGTGTGTGTGTGTGTGTGTGTGTATGTATATGTGTGTGTATACAACCTTCGACAAAGTAACAGTCATGTATACAACTTGAACAGACGCATATCAGTACATAAACATACGTTCACATGTATTTACACGTGTACACACACGCAGACACGTACATACGTACATACATACATAAAGGCGTATAGGCATGCACGCATGCAGACGCATGTACACACACATGCATATGTACATACATACGTACATACAGACATACATACATGCATACATACATACATTCATACATACATACATGCATACATACAATCATACATACATGCATGCATGCATGCATACATACATTCATACATACACACATGCATACATACCTACATACATACATACATACATACATGCATGCATACATACATACATACATACATACATACATACATACATACAAACAAACATACATACATACGTACGTATATATATATATATATATATATCATGAACGAACTATTACTTTCTCAGATGCAGCACAATTTTGTCAGTGAACAGGTCGCGGTCTCAAAGTGATGAAAATATTTTTGGCAAATTAAATTTAAATGTTGAAGTGAATCTAACGTTTTTTGTGTTTCTTAAATGGCTTATAAACACCTTCCACGCTGCAATTGTTTTTGTTTCAGCACACGATCTCAGATCAGGTCACTTGCT
>NC_068996.1:44820837-44822756 GCF_001194135.2 Octopus bimaculoides | reverse complement strand
TTCCACGCTGCAATTGTTTTTGTTTCAGCACACGATCTCAGATCAGGTCACTTGCTATGCAAGTACAACTCCGTAATATATATATGTATGTGTGTGTGTGTGTGTATGTGTGTGTGTGTGTGTGTGTATACTAGGGCATTAAGAAACACCTACTTTGCTAAAAATAAGAGCTAAAGTGCCCTAGTGATGGAGTCAAAGCACATGAATGAAAACATACATACAAACAGGGACCTGAATCATCCGAAAAAAAGTGCCGATTGAGAATTCTTAATACTGACAGTTTCGCCAGTTTCCTCTGGCTCAACAGTTAAGCCTGATGTACAGCATTAAAGCATTTTAGCTCTTACTTCTAGCAATGTAGGTGTTTTTTAACACCTTAGTCACATTTAGTGACAATTATAATTCTCCTTTTTAGTGAAATATTGCAACCTGCTGCTTATTATATATATATATATATATATATATATATATATATATATATACATATATATATATACACACACACGTACATGTCGAACGATGAGAGTAAGTGGTCAATACTGCATTGGTGGATAGAGTTTCTTTACTTGTGTACTAAAGTAACCATTGGTTTCATGTTAAGGGATAATATCTTAGCATCATAACAATTTTTCGAGACGATCACATGGAGGAAAGGTGTTCGCCTCATTTTTTGCCTAAGCACTAAAACTCGTGAATTCGCCGAGATTCTCGTACAGAAAACTATAAATTCAGGGGCGCTACTCTTTGATGACAACCAAGTAGTCTAATTTGTATTTTAAAGTCCTGTATGAGATATTTTAAGTGCCTATTATATTAAACAGGTTTTAGAAACAAATACCAATCACTGCACCTTCACAGAGAGAAAAAGAAATTCAAACTTTACTTGGTTTCAAACGGAAGTGGCTAACTAAGACATCAGAAATCAAAGATACTTATCTTACGCGAAAGGTGATTTATGTAGATGATTAATTTTTAGAGATCATTTATAGCATGAAATGCTACCAAAAGTGGCCCACTTCGCACCGTACATTCGTCGCAAAAACAATTCATACGGCCGCCTCTGATCGGGAGAGGAGCGGCCCGTTATAGCATGAAATATAGTGACTTCAGTAGACAGGTTAAGCTGATTTGCATAAATATTTTTTCGATGACTGCTTATTCAATTAACGGTTTGTTAGTGCGCAAATGTGAGTATATAGTCATACTTAATGTATATGCATATTAATCTTAATGATTTAGACCAACGCAGTGGAACATCGGACAGTTCTGAACAAATGAATCTTAATCGCCATCTCTTCATTTCAGAAGTCTTATATTTGGCTTTTCTTTTAATATGTATGGCATATAGCGCATTTGGTATTTATAGACATCACACAATGTAATTGCTTCATTAAATAAGCCGGTTTGATTTTCACATATAATGCTTTGATACATGTTATTTTAATTAATTAATATTTATTGTTGTAAACTGAACGTATGATTGATCTCAAATGTCCATTAATGTAAACTAGGGCGGTCTAGCCGACGCTATCACACTGTGGTCAACTTTAAAGCAAATATTTTCATAAACCGTGGATATATATATATGTATATATATATAGTTATCGCCAAGCCAACATGGCAGTCCCAAAATTAGGACGAAAGCTGCCGTGAATTAGCTCCAAGAAGCCATCGCCTCTAGCTAGCTATGTGACACACGAAACCTGTGTCCTTTATAACCTTCGAACAGGGGAGGTCAGCAGTTTCCCCTTGCTGGTTTGGCATCTGCAAACTAGTTTCAGGGTGTTGCCCCTTGTCAATGCAGAGCAGCCAAGCTCCAGCCAGGCGGCGCTACTGACTGTCTGTTCGAAGGTTATTTATCTAATTTCAGTGGAATCTATCCACTGGTTTTCAGAAATAGAGTTATTAATATTTCTAAG
>NC_068996.1:44817613-44819281 GCF_001194135.2 Octopus bimaculoides | reverse complement strand
TATATATATATATATATATATATATTTTTTTGTTAGTCCTCCACTATAGTTTGACAACCAGTGTTAGCCTGTTTAATTCCGTGTAACTTATATATACATATATTTTTATGCTTACATATATGTACACATACATACATAATACATACATACATACATACATACATGCATACGTACATACCTATATGAATACGTACGTACATACACACATATATCCTGGCCGCGACACTGTACAATGTAGTCTGTTAGAAGGATAACCCAGAGGCAAAATAATAGAATACGAAATGATATAATTAGAACCCACAGTATGGTAGAGGCGATAGCCACTCATAATAAAAAGGAGAACTGGTGGAATGTCCCAACGAAAACCTCAATGAAATGTTAACATAACAGAACTGATATAAAGATTTGGGATAGAAAAGAGAAACTGTGTACAGATGTGGAAATTAGCTGCCCAGTGGATGTTAGCATAAAGCTGAAGATCAGTGAAAAATAAAATATTTACGCTGAACAATTGAGAAATCTGCAGTTACTCTATTCAGATTAGAAGTTCAGATTTATACCTGTAATTATTGTGGCACGGGGATATGTAATACATTACGTAAGTACCTATCCTGAGAAATTAGGATTCTCAGAATATCAATTTTGAGAAATTAGGATTCTCAAAACCAGAAATGGAGGGGGCTAATTCGAAGACTACGATCCAATATGGGAATATATACGTAAAAGAAAATATATTAATCTGCATATGCACTGACTCCAAATACTGCCAATATACACCTACATGCACAAATACCTTGTTCTTCGTGTTGAAATTCGAATAAATAAGCCTTGGATCTAGATTAGAAACCGGCACTTTATCAGTTGGCCAGATATCTCGAAATAAAACGGAATAGTGATCTAAATGATATTTTCTCACGGTAAAACTACTTATTTCATTTTACCCGTTGCTTGTTGCACATTAAACGTCAGCCGTATGACAAGCACTTCTGACAATCTATCATTGATACTTTTCCTGCCACCCTCAGCTCACTCTTTTTATTTATATTTGCCCACATTTAACCCTCCTTACCTTATTATCATTTTTGAAACATAAGCAAAACTTGTCATGAGTTAGTTAGGTGTTCATAAACAGTTTTTGCAGGAAATGTCATTTGTGTGCATACACAACTGCGCGCACACACACTTACAAAAATAAAAACATACATACATACATACATACATGCATGCATACATACATACATACATACATACATACATACATACATATGTATGTATATTTAGTTATGTATATTTAGATATATTCTGTTTAGAATGTAGTAGAATACAGTATAAAGCTCGACCACCTGTGTTATCCAGTTGTTGCATAATACGTACTTCTAGATTTGCGTTTGGGTATCTGCAGTGTGTAAATAGATAATTGAAAAAGTTGGAATCACCAAGAAGGAGTACGGCTAGACATTTATTTGCAATCAGAAACGTCAGCACGCCGGGCAAAATGCTTTGCAGTATTTCGTCTGAGTTCAAATTCCGCCGAGGTCGACTTTGCTTTTCATCCTTTCGGAGTCGATAAATTAAGTACCAGTTTCGCACTGGGTTCGATCTAATCGACTGCCCCCCCCTTCCCAAAAAAAATTCAGGCCTCGTGCCCTGAGTAGAAAAGCAATCACT
>NC_068996.1:44814469-44817072 GCF_001194135.2 Octopus bimaculoides | reverse complement strand
TATATATATATATATATATATATATATATATATATATATATTATTACTTTCATCATCATCATCATCAGCATTAATAATAATAATAATAATATTATTATTATCATTATTATTATTATCATTGCTGCCATACTAGGAACATGCACAAACCTGGAGTTCCGTAAGTGTTTCATCAATCGTTTCGGCAGTTTAAAGCACGTTCAGTTTAATATTCTGTTGTAACTATTTTGCTAACATTGTATGGATCACGGTGGTAAACATTTCTGTGCAATTACATCCACTTTTTGGAACACGACAGAATGATCGACGAGGAACAGTGGTCTGAGCAGCGTTCTGTTGACCCAGTTTTAATTCCCGAAAGTAGCGACGACTTGAAATTAATTTATCGATACAAAGAAATACCATTCAGTCTTGTTGCTATGACGGCAGAAACAATGCAAAAATGCCAGTAGCAGCAACGACAATGACAAAAACAATAACATCAACCGTAATGACAGTCTGTATTGCAGCAGCAGCAGCAGCAACAGCTGCAACATCAGCAGCAACACAAACAGCAGAAGCGACATAAATAGAATCAGCAACAACAACAACAACAAGATCAGAAACAACAACAGCGTAAAGAATCCGGTTATGAATGATAACTGTAGTAATAACAAAAACTGTGAGGAAAACTACCACAATAACAGCAACAATAACATAAAGAACGAATACAACCCTGTATATTTTTCGAGGGCAATTAGCCAGTGGACAGTACATTCGGGGCAAGAATTGAAAAATAAAACCCTCCAGTATAAAAATGACATTTTGAAACCTGGTATTATGTGCCTAAGTGAGGAGGGAAACAAAAATATTGTCTATAAATGTGTTTCTCGTAAAGAAAGGAAACAAATTTCCTACTACAACAGAGACCGAAAATGTCTGGAAGATGTGTTGCCCTCAGTGCTATACATATTCAAAGGTAAGCAGTATGGTATGGTAACTGCTATATACACCAGTGAGGAAGGAGCCAAAGAACGGCATATATAACTTGCACGTCCCAAACTTTTTTTGATTCCTCATTGCATGTGTAAAAGGTTGACTCGAATTCAAGTTAAGAACGCGCCGGTTCACCATGATCCGGTAAGAATTTTGCCCATTCTGAATGAGAATGGGGATATTGTAGAGGTGAAGTCCACCGAGGAATTCCAGATGCTAGTTTCTCCTGAGAAATAAATCGCGTTACCGATTTTCCCTGTTTCGGAGAATGCGAAGAGATGCCGGTTTTTATAGGAGGGGAAAAAAACGAAATGTTTCGACTATGGGAATATGAATCACCTGAAAACCTTTTGTCTCGTGGTAAAGAAAGCACGAAGTTCCCAACTGTTACTACCAATTCTTCAAGGTGTGAACACCACAACTAAGGTGCATCTGCCTCTTTCCTCCGACTCAGGCCTCGCAAAAGCAAAGGCATTGTTGAAATCGTACCAAAATGTCGTAAGACAAAGGATTGAGACTGAAGTAAACAGAAACCGGCACAAATTGAAGGTCCTAAGACCTGACGGTATAAAACAAAATCTGTCACAAACCCAATTAGTAAAACGTTAACACCAGCATCAACACTTTCATCACAACATGAAAACTCAATTTCACAAACACTTTCACAATCTAAAAAAATTTTTTTTTTAAACGCGAAAACAAAAAGAAACACTTGAAAAACAAAATAACCAACATTAACACACTCGGGTACGTACTTCCTTCATCAACTTTGCTGTTATTCAAAAGTGTAACATTGGATTGATTGAGAAAGTAATTAGTAACAAAAAAATTGTAACAAGTGGGAAAGGTTCTGTTGAACTTATTCCGAAAATTCCTTCACACAGGATTTTCATCCAGACAGATACGAATACATATCTGAATTTGAAACAAAATTTCCCTCAGGTCATGGGAGAGTTTAGTAAGTTCCTCACCAAAATACTTTCTAGAAAACCTTTCCACACCTTACTCCACCCCTCGACTAAAAAGAAGATTATTTCAACATTCATCCCCGAAGACCGAGGCAAATAACTTCATTTTTCTTTTCTCTAACTTAAATGGCTACATTTTAGTAGGCTGTGTAAATGTTCGTGGTTTGGGTTCGGTTTGGAAGTAGGTACAAGGCCTGAAATTTGAGGGGAGGCGTGATACAATCGATTACATCGACTCCAGTGTTCAACTGGTAAATATTTCATCGACCTCGAAAGGATGAAACGCAAAGTCGACTTTGGTGGAATTTGAACTCAGAACGTAATGACGGACAAAATGCCGCTAATGACTTTGACCGGTGAGTTAACGATTCAGTCAGATCTCGGCCTTTTGTAATATATGTATAATCCCAACTATCATCTCTATAATTTTGAGGTAGTAGAGCATCGGACTAGATAGTTTGTAGCATGTAATTGATGTTCAATTGATTTTCATAAGCAATTGAGTCCGAGTTTTCATTTTAATCAATCTTTACCAAGTGCGCGTGTGTGTGTGTGTGTCTGTATCTGTGTGTATTTACGTATATGTATTGTTGCTTATATTTCATCCATGCGATTTTTTTCGATGGAATATATATATATATATATATATATATATATATATAT
>NC_068996.1:44808687-44814137 GCF_001194135.2 Octopus bimaculoides | reverse complement strand
TATATATATATAAGGTGTGTGCGCATGTGTGTTGTGTGTGCATGTGTAAGTACTTGCGCGTATGCATATGTGGTTCTCTCTCTTTCTCTCTCTCCCTCTCTCCCTCTCTCTCTCTCGCCTTCTCTATTTTCTTTTCTTTCTGTACAGGCGTGTGTGGCACGTACATTGTCATAAGGGAAAGACCTTCCCTTTAAACTTCGTTTTCACGCTAGATTAAAATCTGTTCATAGCTACTTCTGTAACATTCACTATTTGTCTCCAGCAGAGAAGCCAGCTTTATATGTTTCCTATTGATTGATACATCACTGCAAGAATATTTATGCAAATTGGCCTTACTGCAATTTATGTTGAGAAACAATATATGTATGCAAGCATCAGAGAAAGAGTTTGGCAGAACGAGTGAGAATGTCAGAATGTGTATGTATGTATGTATGTATGTATGTATGTATGTATGTATGTATGTATGTATGCATTCATGTACGTATGTATGTATGTATGTATGTATGTATGCATTCATGTACGTATGTATGTATGTATGTATGTATGTATGTATGCATGCATGTATGTATGTATGTTTGTATATATGTATGCATGCATGTATTATGTATATATGTATATATCTATGTATGTATGCATGCATTATGTATGTATGTATGTATAAGATGTACGTGTGTCTTAAAGCGTTAGAGAGAGTCAGAGAGTCAGAGAGAGCGAATGCGACAAAGTGAAAGAGAAAGTAAGAGAAAAGTACAGATGGATAGACAGATAGGTAGATAGACAGATAGGTAGATAGACAGATATAGAGAGGGGGGGGAAGGAGTGCGTGTGCATATGTGTGTGTGCGCGCGCGCGCATGTATGTGTTGTTTGTCTGAAATATATTTCGGTGAAATGACTAAACTTATCGGGTTCGATTTAAATTCTTCGTTTACGTTGGTGCTGCGAACACCGATACAAAGTAGGAAAGAGTGAAGAACGGCGAAGAGAATGAACGAGAGGGAAGGAAAGGAGTGAAAGAGATGCATATAAGCTCACACGCATTCTTTTATTCTTCAATTTGTTTCAGTCATTTGACTGCGGCCATGCAGGAGCACCGACTTTAGTCGTGCACATCGACCCCAGGACTTATGCTTTGTAAGCCTAGTACTTATTCTATCGATTTTCTTTTGCCGAATCCCTATGCTACGAGGATGTAAACACACCAACATCGGTTGTCAAGCGAGGTGGGGTGATAAACACAGACACAAACATATACATACATACATACATACATACATACATATATATATATATATATATATATATATATATATATATATATATATATATATATATATATATATATATGGGAGAATGTACGAAAAAACAACAACAGACGAGGACAGGTGGTGTAAATAACAAAAGGATGTATTAGTATGACGCTCGGGAATACGGAAAGTCTTTGACGTTTCGAGCTACGCTCTTCAACAGAAAGAATACGGAGACAAATATATACGAGGGCTTCTTTCATTTTCCGTCATCCAAATCCGCTCACAAGGCTTTGGTTGGCCCGAAGCTATAGTAGAAGACACTTACTGAAGGTGCCACGCAGTGGGACTGAACCCGGGACCATGTAGTTGGGGAGCAAGCGTCTTACCACACAGGCACTTCTGCACCTATCTACAAGTTATCTTTTACCTTTTATATTTTACTTGTTTCAGTCATTAGTCTGCGACCATACTGGGGCACCGCCTTGAATTTTTAGTCGAATGACTCGATCGCAGTACTTAGTTTTTAAGCCTGGTTCTAATTCTATCCTTCTCTTTTGCCGAACCACTAAGTTATAACCCAACTGCGAATAACACCAGGTATCCCAATTTATACCAGTGCTCTATTCAACACTTCAACACACTAAACGACATTAGTCCAATATACTAAATATATACTTACATATCTATCTATCTATCTATCTATCTATCTATCTATCTATCTATCTATCTATCTATCTATCTATCTATCTATCTATCTATCTATATATATATATATATATATATATATATATATGGGAAAACATGTTGTTGACAATGCACTTAAATTTCAAAAGCTCGAAATGTTTAAAGTACATCTATTTACATATATACCAAACTAGTTTCAACAACATTTTTTGTCTATCAATGGTAACGGTTTAAATTAGGACATCGTTAGAAGTTTGAATGTTGACAAACAAAAATGTTTCAATGTTGACAAATTAAAATGTTTCAATGTTGATAAATTAACATGTTCAAAAAAGAAGGTGTAAATTTGAATGTCCATAGCACTCAATAAAATAAAAATGGAAAGTCAATTTGTTTAAACGTACAAAGTTCATTGTGGAGGCGCAATGGCCCAGTGGTTAGGGCAGCGCACTGGCAGTCATAAGATCGCCGTTTCGATTCCCAGACCGAGCGTTGTGAGTGTTTATTGAGCGAAAACACCTAAAGCTCTACGAAGCTCCGGCAGGGGATGGTGGTGAACCCTGCTGTACTCTTCCACCACAACTTTCTCTCACTCTTTCTTCATGTTTCTGTTGTGCCTGTAATTCATAGGGTCAGCCTTGTCACGCTGAATATCCCCGAGAACTACGTTAAGGGTACACGTGTCTGTGGAGTGCTCAGCCACTTGTACGTTAAGTTCACGAGCAGGCTGTTCCGTTGATCGGATCAACTGGAACCCTCGACGTCGTAAGCGACGGAGTGCCAACAACAACAAACACAGTTCATTAATTTTTGTTGTTGGTCGACGAGTCATACTGAAAAAGACAAGGGTGAAATGGAAATAGTAAAGAAAAAAGGGAATTCGGTTTACAGTTTCTCTGATCCTCCTCTTATAAACGCTTCCGCTTATAGTCACTATTTTCATTTCACACTTTTTTTCAGTATACCTGATTAAGAGATAATAAAATCCAATTGATATACTGGTTTATTACCTATTACAGAAAGTATTGAATATTATATTTAATATTCAACTGTAAGGTAATTAGATAAACCGGGGTTTATATATATTTAAGAAAATAAGAAAATAGAGATAATTAAATTAATAACTATTTATTAATCACAAAATTGGACATCGTCTCTGACAGCTGTTTCGATTCAAAACTTTAGAAATTAATTAGTACATTTAGAAACATTAAGTTGAATCTCGTCGGAGGTAGAGAAAGATACATTTTTACATTTTCGGATTATTGTGTGTTGAGGGTACGGAGCAAACCCGCTAACTTATATAAAAAGAACATGTTCTATAAAAAGAACATGTTCTACAAAAAGAACATGTTCTATAAAAAGAACATGTTCTATAAAAAGGATCCACTCACAAGGCTTTCATCAGCCCGAGGCTATAGTAGAAGACAATTGATCATAGTGCCATGCACTGAGACTGAACCCAGAATGATGAGGTTGGTAAGCAAGCTTCTTATCACAGAGACACGCCTATACTGTCGAGACTAGAATAATACTGAAACCTACAACACGCTTTGTGTCTTATCAAATGTATAAGTGAGTTTGAAATAATTTTGTCGTTTAGCCGTTGAAGATACTTTATCAAAAGCATTCTGTCCATGACCCTTCCATATTTATTTCGAATAGAGTGCACCTAGGAGTACAATGTCTAATATGCACGTCCATTTTTAACGCTTTCGCGGGCCAATATGGTGAGGGCGAATTTATTGGCTTCTGTCCCAAGGCCCAATTTAATCTCAAAGTAAAAAATCCAGTACCAACATCAATAAAAACATATGACACAATGAGACACGCACACACACACACTGATACACTCAGAGATGCACCACCAGGAGACAGAGGTACAAACACACACACACACACACACACACACGCATACACACACACACATACAAACACACTGACACACACATAAAATACAAACACGAACACACAAACATATCAATAAGCAGAATACATAATACAAACGTACACACATACATATATATACATACGCACATACACACTTACATGCATGCATACATACATACATGTGTATGCGCTCACACACTGACCCACACATATGCACACAAACAAACAAAAAGAACGTAGCTTGAATAGCGGACAGAGTCAACAACTATTGAAAAGGTTGCAAGACGTAACAAAAATTTTAGGAAAATGGAAAAATAAATAAGTAAACGAGTGGAAATTTTACCGGTGAGTGTGTTAATTATAATGCACAAAAAGAAAATGACCCTCTCCAGACACAACAGAAAATGACAATAAATATTAATCAATAAATAGAAATCATCAACAGGCCTAACTTCAGTTGAAATTACTTAAACATGTTCAGTTATCTGCAGGGACATCGTATCAAGAATCATCAGAAATATTGCCATCCACTTACAACTCATTTCCGTTACATGAACCAGCACTATTCTGTACATTCAGACCCACGTTATCTACATTACTTGTACATGCATCATACACGCCATCTTAATCGGTCCAGATTCCTCTGAGATATCAAACATTTTGCCTCCATTTTATTATTTTATTCTTTTACACGTTTCAATTATTTGACAGCGGCCCTTGATGGGTTTTAGCTGAAGAAATTGATCCGAGGACTTATTCTTTGTAAGACTGTCACTTTTTCCGAACCGGTACGTTACGGGAACATAAACACACCAACATCGGTTGTGAAGCGATGGTCCGGCAGCAAACAGACACAAAGACACACGCACATACATAAATATGCATATACATATACTGGGTGCAATGGATAAATTGTAGCCATTTTATATCTTTAATTTGCGTATGTGCATTGTTGGTTTTTGTTTTAGTCGACTACAAGTATAGTAGGGTCAGTTGGGCACCGTCTGTGAGAAAAAACAGCACCATGACGCAATTTACTCTGCCAGAAATTGCCAGAAGCTGCAATACAAACATGTCAGAGCGTTTGGTTGTCAATCTGAGGACACTGCAATCTGCGGACATGTACCGAGAGGAGTGTTAACAGATATATTTTGCATAATTTAGACGACAATTTATTCACCACACCCTGTATATTTATTTATTTTTCTATCTATCTATCTATCTATCTATCTATCTATCTATCTATCTATTTGTCCGTCTGTTTGTCTCTCTGGCTGTCTGTTTGGCTGTCTGTCTGTCTCTCTCTCTGTCTATTTGTCTATCTATCTATCTATCTATCTATCTATCTATCTATCTATCTACCTATCTATCTATCTATCTATCTATCTATCTATCTATCTATCTATCTATCTATCTATCTATCTATCTATCTATCTATCTATCTCTATGGACGGACGGTAGACGTGTCGGCTCCGTAAGTTTTGCCGTTTTCATGTTTTAAAAAGTTTGTTTGTAAAATTTATTTTATATACAAAGTTGTATAACAACTTGTAGACTCTCTGGTGCAAGTTTTTTGCGACGGAAATCTGCCCTGTGTGGCACATTTCCAGGATATAAAAACCAATTC
>NC_068996.1:44807686-44808377 GCF_001194135.2 Octopus bimaculoides | reverse complement strand
TGATACCACCACTACCGCCACCACCACCACAACGAACTTTGCCGAGGCTTTGAAGACTAGGAAAAGAATTTTGAATATATCGAAAGAGAAATTACTTGCATGCAAAAGCATGCTAAGTAAAAATGATGTTACAGTCCATCTTCAAACGCCCGCGGACTTTAAGATAAACATCGAAAAAAAAACTATCATCTACAGAACCATTAATTTAAAGACAAAGACAGTGGAAAAATTCACCCAAGAAAATGTTGAGAGATGCTTAAACCCGATTTGGTCTTACAAGACTTACATAACGAGAGATTTGAAATTCGGAACGATAGAAGTAAGACTAGACAGCGAGCGAAGGAACTCTCCACTAAGTCATTACAGCATGAGAACCTGCTCATGATCCCTACGTACCTTGGTCGTAGGGCTACGAAAATAAAAATTTCGAATGTGCCTCCTGAAATTGAGGAAGAATGGCTAGTATCTGCCATATGTCTAGGCATAGAGGAGGAGATAGGCATACTAGAAGCATCTGCCGTTTGCAATCAAAACTGGATTGGCCAGGAATTTCAACTCCTGGTACAAATTGATCCAGCAAACTGGGAAAAAATTCCACATAGAATCCAATTAACTGAGGATTCAATTTTTCATGTTTTCGTCGAAGGCAGAAGGCCAGTTTGCTACGTTTGTAGTAGCAAAACTCTCCTTC
>NC_068996.1:44799390-44800957 GCF_001194135.2 Octopus bimaculoides | reverse complement strand
ATTTTCGATAATTTCAATTGATTTTAATCGATTTAAATTTCTTTTCTATTTGAAAATTGGTTATGAAACACGTGTAATCTTTTTTATTATATTTATCTTATGATATTTACTTTACTTTATATTATACTAATTTATTGTGCTTTTAATTATTAATTTTTCTATATGTGATAGTGGATTTTCATCGATGAGTTCTTGAAAATTGGTTATTTTCCCTAAAACTATATATTTTATATATACTTTATCTATAAGGCTCAATTTAATTTTAATTTTTTATAAATTGATGTTAATTGAGTTTTTTACCTGTAATTTTGGATTTTGTCCCTAATATTATTATATATATATACATATATATTTACGACCGGTTTCTTCCAGCTCCTTTCTTCCAAACCCACTCACAAACTTTTAGTTGACCCGAATAGAAGACTTGCCCAAGGTACCATGCAGTTGGACTGAACCCGGATCTATCTGGTCGAGAATTTAGCTCTTATCATACAGCCACGCCTGCGCCTATTTTGTTTACATTGTAAAGAAAATACCCTTGCCCGTTAGGTGCCACCGTTTTGCTTTTGTTCATTTCAACCTATAAAAATACCATTGTAAATATATGATATAATGACATGAAAATCACAATAATTCCGCAGGAATGCATACTGTGGGTCCTGCTAGTGATGCGTCGACACATTAACATTCAATATTCAACAATCAGCCTAAAGAACAACCCTTTATATTGAACTACTTCAAAAGCGACCAAAATGGCGTTCCTATGTACCGTTGGAGATCGATGGTAGGATTCATGTTGAGATCATTTAAAGTGATAAATGTAGCAGCTCAAACCACTTTGTTGTCGCTTCTTAATTGCTCTCTGGCAAACCATTTGTTACTTCCCTCGCAATAAACTATATTATTTTGACCTAGTTTTTTCTTTATATGTCAAAATTAAAATTATCATATATTTTCCTTTATTATTCTTAACTAGGTGTGTTCTTTCGTGAGGGGAAAAATCTTACTGAAATGACAGATAGCGAGAAATGAAAGATGAGAAATAATAAATCTTTTATTTACATTATTTACATTTGACGGATATTTGTCCTCATCTTGTTTGTTGTTAACACAACGTTTCGGCTAATATACCCTCCAGCCTACATAAGGTGTCTTGGGAAAATTTCGAACCTGGGTTCTCATTCCTAAGGTATGTTTCTATGTTATTATTATTATTATTATTATCATTATTATTATTATTATTATTATTATTATTATTATTATTATTATTATTACTATTATTATTATCATTATTATTCAGGAGTTTTATTTTTATAATGTGCTTTCACTTCACTACCGAGCGCAGCTCTGTGTGACTTGGGTATGTGCTGTGGTTTGCTGTGGTGCTCTTATGTTTACTGTATTGAAAGTGTTTTGCGTAGAATGTGTGCAGTACCCAGTAGTGCAATTTTCTGTATGTTATATATATTTGTAAGTCCTGGTGTTTTTGTTATGTATTTGTCTGAATATTTTTTATATTATACCTAAGGCGCCTGCTATGATAGGAATTGTTTCTGTTTTTAGATTC
>NC_068996.1:44792705-44799227 GCF_001194135.2 Octopus bimaculoides | reverse complement strand
TGGCGTGTGTTTATACCATCTTTTTTTCTGTTGTTATTCCAGTGTTGGCATAGCTTCCAGTGTATATAGGTCCCAGCTCTGTCGTGTCTGTGAATATATTCCTTCTTAGCCAGGACTGGGCAGCCAGAGATAATATCATTATTATTATTATTATTATTATTATTATTATTATTATTATTATTATTATTATTATTATTATTATTATTATTATTATTATTATTATCATCATCATCATCATTATTAAGAACCTGCAAAATCCATGGATATTGTCTCTTTTTCTGAACTCAGCAAATGTAAATTTTTTAAAAAATATATCAGTTGGAAAATACTAGAGAATAGCAAGAACATACATGTCTTGGCATTGGACAATTGCTTTTCCACTTAAGATTATTCACCATAAATTTTCACATATTTCAGTTGTAATTTCTGCATTCGTTTTTGTGTTTGACATTATAGACAATTGCTAGTTTTTGCTTCCGTGTTTGGTTTTTTGAATTTTTTTTCATTTATGAAGGGAAGCATAAATATAATACATTCTTGATAATTATAATAAGAAATCGTGTCTGCATAATAATAGTGAAAAGATAAGGATTATGAGTAGTGAAGTATATGGATTTAATGTGAAAAGAATTATTGTTTTGGTTAGATTTGCTATTGAATGACATTTAGATAATAACAAGTGTTTGTAAACAAAAATGTTGACTGTAGAATTGAAACAAGAAGAAAATTATAAATGTCAGATGAGGTGAAGTTTTAAGAAGAGATATAATGACGAATATGGTAATGGCTATGAGAACTATTATAGAAAGACAGTAAAAAAATAGAAAAGGCGAATTGATAATATGGTGTCATTTTGTCCGATGGTGGAATTTAATTCAAGTAATGAACTTCGGCTTATATAAGGATTAAAATACTGTAACATGTTGTCGTTGTATAGCAAATAAAACTAGCATCTACTTTGAACAAAACAATACTAGCATTATATATAAACTAGTAAATAACAATGTAATGCATTAAAGTAAACTAAATAAAATTTCATTAGTAAAGTTTTATGAGATTGAATAAATAAGTGCGCTGCTGGGAATAGCGAAAACTGATGTTTCAAAACTAATTTTCGTTTGAGAGGGACGGAGAAAAACAGAAACGATATACATACATCCATTCATACAAGACAGAATTGCACAGAGAGATTGACAGACACAGATAGACAGATATAAAATATTTTTTCACCATTCTGCAACTCAACGTCTATATTTTATCGTACAAAGAGTAGATGATCTGAGAAGAGCTGACAGCTACTCAATATTGTATATATAAAATGCTTATTTGTTTTGTGGATTGCGCCGAGGAAGTTCAACGTTCAGTGGTTAGGTTTCAACTGGTAGAAAGGCAATGTCTAGCAAAGTTAATATGTGATAAGTACATTAGTGCCCAATAAGGCATGCAGGCTACCTTATTCACCTCATATACATTCAGTTATTTTGATTGCCTTGTCAATGATTCAAGAACTCGGAACCATGTAGTTGAAAAGCAAACTTCTTACTATACTGTCACTTTTAAGAACTTCAACTAAGTCATATTTCTAATAAGTCTATCTTCGATTACCACTGATTCATTGATCGTTGATCTTTGATAAGAAACCATGCTCATTGTGAACTGTGTCACGCTTGTCACGAATTCATCTGTGATAACAGGAGTCGGCGATCAGTCGAAGTTTCTGCTTTGAGTCTCGGAATTTTGAATCTCGGAACGAAACTTACGTTTCCCATATATTTTTTAATTCATTTATCCTTCATTCGTTGAACGCAAGGCATTTTGAGGGAAAACAGACAACCGTAATAACCGAGAATATTTTTAATTTTCTGATATTTCTAATATCTTTTTTATGGCAGCGTGCTGACAGAATCGTACTGTGCTGGATAAAAGGCTTAGCGACATTTCGTCCGTCTTTACGTTCTGAGTACTAATTCCACCGAGGTTAACATTCTTTCGGGGTCGATAAAATAAATACCAATTGAGCCCTGGGGTTGATGTAATCGACTTACCTGCTCTTCCAAAATTGCTGGCTTTGTGCCAAAATTTGAAATCAATATTTCCAATATCTTCTTTATGCCCACGAGCTGGCAGAATCGTTACTACGCCGGACAAAATGCTTAATGGCATATTTTCGGACTTAACGTTCCGAGTTCAAATGCTGTCAAGGCCCATTTTGCCTTTCGTTCTTTCTGGATCGATGAATAAATACCAGCTGACCACTTGGGTCTATGTAATCCATCGACTTACTCTCTCCCACGAAATTGTTGGCCTTGTATCAAGATTCGAAATTAGTATATCTAATAATTTTTTTTACCTATATAAAGGCCAAAATTATATTAGTTTATGTTAAGTTTTGTTTCCCTTCTTAATGTTAATGTTGATAGGGCATAATCAATTATATCGACCTCTGTTATTGTTCGTCCATTTACTACCTCAACCACAAATTTGTATTCATTAAATGGATTATATCTTGTGCACATTCATGACTTATGCACACCATTCAATGCTTTGACTACTCTAGTGTATTTGAATATTTTTATGTGTTGCATTTAAGGGAAATAAATATGTATATATATTATTGCATGTTTCCACTGCACAAAACGAGTTCAGCTCTGAGTTTTTCGACACGAATAGAGTTTTGGGTTTGCATTTTTTTAATGTATTGAAAGCGGTCTTAAAAATAGGCGTGAAGTGTCTCAGTAAGTGATATTTTCGCTATAATGCGTTTATGTATATACTCTCACATGCTATATAGATATTTCACTGTCTTTCTCATTTTTTAAACATTCCCATCATCATAGGCATTGTTCCTGCGCTAAGTAACCATATTCTGCGTATCTTTATACCATGATATATATGCATGGATAATTCCGCCATTTTTTTTTCTGAGAAACATTATCATCTGTTGGATGTGATATCTCAGGAAATACTTCCTTTCCTGGTCTCCATTGACAACAATATCCGGTCGATTAATCGTAACTCACTCAACTCATACTTACCGCAGTATATATGGTTATATGGCAATTTATTTAAAGTCGTTATCAGGTGCATGTTTACACCATATCCATTTTATCAGTATTTTATAATGCTAGCCGAATTACCCACGGTAAATATATACATACATACATACGTACATACATACATACATACATACATACATATATACACACACACACACACACACCCACACACACACACACATATATATATATATATATATGTATATATATGTATATGTATGTATGTATGTATATATATATATCACTGTGTTTTGTTCAGTTTTGTAATACATATGCACATATAATATATATACATATAATGTGCGAATGCATACTCTTATATAAGTATACACACACGTATATATATATATATATATATATATATTAATGTATAATGCGTTAGTATTCTTTCCCATTCTGATGTATTATATATTTTATGAATGTGTGTATGTGTATGTGTACGCGGGTGTATGTATGTATTTATATTGATGAATTCCTAGTGACAATTAGAGAATGAAGAAAACAGCTTTCTCTGGAAACAACAAGTGTGCGTAGTATCTGACAAAATTAAGACCTTCTGATGGAGAGAAAATTAGAGAAGTGACGAACAAAGTAGTGTTGATCTCACATAAAAAATGGACAGAGAAAAATGATATATCTGACTGGTCTGCGCAGGAGGCGACCGTTTACATAAGTTCGGTGATGTTCTTTCGCTGATAATCACTCGCGCATTGCCTCAAGGAGCATCTGACGTCCACTCGCGCATTTCCACTCGCACATGCTTACGCGCGCATTGTCATTCGCACGTGACACTCGCGCATTGCCATTTGCACATTGCCGCTCGCGTTTTGCCTCAAGGAATACTGACAAGACAAGAGCTTAATCGTTTGCAAAGAAATGCCATCGTTGGTCAGAGGGTTTAATTACTAACAACACTAACTTTACGCAATACAGTTCCATATTTAGTAGATGAGGAATTATATACATTATTTACATTATTTACATTTGACGGATATTTGTCAAGATGGGGGGGGGGCAAATATCCGTCAAATGTAAATAATGTAAATAATGTAATAATTTTACGGTTGTGGGTCTCGAGATGCCAGTGACAATTGGTGCACATGCGTGCATTGAGATTCTTACATCTTCGTTGGCCCCCTAATCAGTAAGTAGATTATCTCGCCATTGAGCAACTCTCTTCTTTGAGTCAGGTACTGAGTCACCAGCAGAACGTGTGTGTATGTGTGTGTGTGTGTGTGTGTGTGTGTGTGTGTGTGTGTGTGTGTTTGAGCGTGCATTTGTGTGTGCGTCTATGTTTGCGTGTGTATGTATGTATGTGCATATGTGTGCGTGCATTTTTGTGTACTCATGTGTGTGTGTGGATTATGTGTGGTGTGTGTGTGTGTGTGTGTGTATGTGTGTATGTGTGTTTGTGTGTATTCTTCGCTTTCTCTCATTAATTCAGTATAAATTTTAACCAGCCATCTACTAGATAGCAAGGTTGGGAAGGAAATCATATTGTGTTGTTCATATTAAGAAGGTCTTGCAAATTTTTATAGTCCTAGATTCCGTGATCATTTGTAATGTATACATTAAGTGTTTGCTTTCTCTCCCCAAGATCCCATGTTCAAGCATATTTTGTTCCAGACAGCTTGGTATGTATCCTGTTGCTCCAATAATAATAGCTATGAAGATGAAAGTCTATCTTGGGGACTGGATTCGCAAATTCCTTATTAATGTTTCTTATGTATATATGTCATTGTTCAGTTTCATTTCAAGATTTCTTGCTAATACAGAAAGAGCCGGTTTCTAACCTAGATCCATGGTTTTATCATTGCAATTTCAACATCAACAGGGTATTTCTGTAAGCATGTATGTATGCATGTATGTATGTATGTATGTATGTATGTGTGCATGTATGTATGTATGTATGTATGTATGTCTGTGTGCATGTATGTATGTATGCTTGTATGTATGTATGCATGCATGCATGTATGTATGTATGTTTGTATGTACGTATATATGTATGTATGTATTATGTATGTATTCTCATGCATGTAGTTGCATTTCTAGATATGCTCATATATATTTAAATGATGAACTTCTGGAAAGTTTTACAGATTTTTACAGTTTCAATGATGGGTTGGATCTGTAGCCTTCGAATTAGCTTTCTTCTTTCTGGTTTTCAGATGACTAATTTCTCAAGGTTGGTATTTAGGCTGATTGTTACATATCCCAGGGCCTCAATAATTACTGTTATACACCTGAACTTGTAATCTGGATATAGCAACTGCAGATTTCTCAATAGTTCAGCATAGGTGTTTTCATTTTCACTGATCTTCAGCTTTATGTTAACATCTACTGGGCAGCTAATTTCCACAACTGTAACACAGTTTCTCTTCTCTATCCCAAATCATTATATCAGGTCTGTTGTGCTTACATTTTATTGAGGTCTTCACTGGGACATTCCACCAGTATTCTTTTTTTATTATGAATGGCTATGGCTACTACCATATTGTTTGTATGTATGCATGCATGTATGTATGTATGTATGTATGTATGTATGTATGCATGTATGTATGTATGTATGTATGTATGTATGTATGTATGTATGTATGTATGTATGTATGTAAGTTTTTCTTTGAGATTCAACTAAGTTTATCTTAATGGCGTTCAAGCCGTTGTTAAGAATGAGAAGTGGCATTTCGAATTGAGACCGTTTTTGGTGTTTGTAAATATGCCGTTGAGTTACTGAGTGTATGTCGGTGTATGTACGTGAATTTGTTGTGCGAGCATGTTTCTTTAGTACTTAGGTGTTTGGCTGGGTGTGTGTGTGTGTGTGCATGTGACTGTGGGTGTGCGTGTGGGTGTGTGGGTGGGTGCGTGTGTGCATGTATGTATGTGTGCTTTGTGTATTCATGGTGGGTGTGTTTTGCATGTGTGTGCTTTGTGTGTGTTTGTTGTGTTCGTGTGTGTGTGTGTATGCGCGTGTGTATATGTGTGTATGCGTGTGTGCGTGTATGTGTGTATGCTTTGTGTGTTTGTGTGTGTGTGTGTATGTGTGTGTATGTGTATGTTTTGTGTGTTCGTGAGTGTGCGTGTGTGTGTGTGTGTATGAGTGTATGTATGTGTCTGTGTGCGCACACGCGTGTGCTTATCATTAGATTTCACATATATCTTTCTGGTTGCACACAACCAAGTGTCTGCATATATGCATTTAAAGAATCTCACATGGACAATCTTTGTAATGTTTTACAAATTTTCACAAATGTGCCGCAAATAGACTGGATTTGGTGGATGCCAGTCCGTCTCTTTTCTCTCTCTTAGAAAATCCGAAAGTTCTAGCGCTTTCAAGAGAACTCGTTGTTGTTGTTGTTGTTGTTGTTGGTGTTGTTGTTGTTGTTGTTGTTGTTGTTGTTGTTGTTGTTGTTGTTGTTGTTGTTGTTTTAAGTCTGATGGATTGACAGCCTGACAAAATTGTATTGCA
>NC_068996.1:44790724-44792630 GCF_001194135.2 Octopus bimaculoides | reverse complement strand
TCGTTGTTGTTGTTGTTGTTGTTGTTGGTGTTGTTGTTGTTGTTGTTGTTGTTGTTGTTGTTGTTGTTGTTGTTGTTGTTTTAAGTCTGATGGATTGACAGCCTGACAAAATTGTATTGCAGTATTTTAGTTGCAACAGTTTTTTTCTCCTTGTTCTGAGTTCGAATCCTATTGAGGTTAACAATGTCTTTTTTTATTCCCTTGGTGAAATAAAATACCAGTCGAATACTGAGGTTGGTGATACCGATCGCTTTCATCCAAATTTTAGGCATTGTGCCTTCCCATTTAAAACACAATATCATTGTACTGATAGTACAATGTACTGATATCAAGTACTGATAGTAGTAGTAGTAGTAGTAGTAGTAGTAGTAGTAGTAGTAGTAGTAGTAGTAGTAGCAGCAGCAGCAGTTAAATTACGACATTGTGAAGGCATTATCGTTTATAGTAATTTGATATTATCACCCATCTGAAATCCAGCGCGAATTTTGTTATTTATTATCTATTTATATATTTTATTCTTTAGAATTTCGAAATTTACTGGAAATTTACAAAAAAGTAAAAAATAAAGAAAGAATGAAAAAAATGAAAGAATGAAAGAAAGAAAGGAAAGGAAAGAGTCCCATTGACAGGAATACCATTAATTGATTCCGAGAACAAGGAAGAGAAAGCAGAATAAAGCTAACAAGATAAAGAAACAAAGAGAACAAAAAATAAAGGTTATGGTATTAGAGAGGCTGATGGTCTAAAGAAGAGGCGGTTGTGATGATGGCGGAGGTAGTGGTTGTGATGGTAGAATGAGAAACGCAGCTCAGAGTAAGAGGTGAGGAGAGCGAGAGCGAGAGAGAGAGAGAGAGAGTACGTGGAGGAGAGAAATAGCATAGTGTGACAATGTTACTGTTTGGTAAACTAAATGTAGCATTCGAAGACTAAATAAAGCAATAAAAATCACAACGAAAGTTATTTCTCTAATGAGGAAATAATAGAAAATAAATGAAAGATGTCGCAGTGTTTAATTATATATCATACATGTATGCGTGTATGTGTATATGCAAGTGACGTATGGATGTATACATAAATACATACATACATATATATATATATATATATATATATATATATAAATATATATTCAATATGTATATATGTATGCATGTATTTATGTACGTAAGTGTGTATGTATATATATACGTGTGTGTATGTGTATGCGTATACTATTTGTACATAATGTGTGTATCTGGGATGTGAATTCAGACAGACGCACGCAGATACACAGATACACACACACACACACGCATACACACGTACACAGATAGATAGATAGATAGATAGATAGATAGATAGATAGATAGATAGATAGATAGATAGATAGATAGATAGATAGATAGATAGATAGATAGATATGACGTGCTTATGGTATACATGTATGTTTCCAATAATATATGTGTGAAGATTTCTGCGTTTAGCCTCATATTCTTATTTGTATATGTACCAAAATTAGTAAATATTTTGTTCGTATGTAGCTGAGTGTATGCGCTTCTACTTGTGCAGGCACGGGCAATGTCTGCAGCAATCTTGTACACGAAAATTAAAAGAAAAACATGAACGGGAAGGTGAAATAAAAAGAAAATATAGAAAGAAACAAAGGGAGAAATGGTTGAAAAGACGAAAATATGCAAATGATGTTTTAAGTGATAAGTTTTGTTGAATTTATACTCATGTTATACTTATTGCGAACATTCTAACAAACCAACATACATATACACACACACACGCACACATATATATACATACATTACATGCATATACCTATACTCATTAGAACGTAGACATATTTATGAATGGACATATACATACATGCGTATACATATGTGTACGTATATGTATGTATATATATATATATATATAT
>NC_068996.1:44779547-44788731 GCF_001194135.2 Octopus bimaculoides | reverse complement strand
TCTCTATCTATCTATCTATCTGTATCTCTCTATCCATTTATATCTCTATATCTATTTATCTGTATGGTTCTGCCTCTATCTATCTATCTATCTATCTATCTATCTATCTATCTATCTATCTATCTATCTATCTATCTATCTATCTATCTATCTATCTATAGCTTGTTTGTCTAACTAGCTAGCTCTTTCTCTCTCCTGTGCACTACAAAAGCCAGAGCATCTCAAATTGATGAACAGAGATATGAACGGCTTACAAGGAATAGGATCTCCATTGAAGAACGAAGAGCAGTTGCAACAGCTCAGAGAAGCAACTTCTATGAAGCAGTTTTCAATTATGATCCAGCAGTTCATTATGTAGATGACACTAGAGTTTCATTGTTGCAATGACAACTGAGTGCATACATTGTAAAGCAAGGAGGTGGCGTGGACAGATACCTGCACTGTGATGTAGTGGTGGAAAGGTCAAACTCTCAGCAACCGCCCAACCTCCAGAGTCATTGAAGAAACTGACCAACATTCCAAGCACTTTCAAAACAAAATTAAACAATACTACGCTGTACTACAGATGACATCATTTGGAACCACAAGAAATTTCACTGAGCCAGGATTCATGCAAACTTTCGAGATCCAAGGTCAGATTTATCATCAGATTGGCACTCTACTATCTCTGTCAACTGAATCAACAAAATTGGCCTTTCATTGTTTATAATCTGTACCTGTTTTTTGGTTACGAAATAAGCTACACAAAACGTGTTTTTGAATTGCGTGTATTTACTTTATATACACATACGAGTTGAAAACTTTTTTTAACACTTCACTTAACATCTATTTTCCATGATGGCATGGGTTACAGAGTTATCAATGTAGAAAGTTGGTATCTCAGCTACTAGCAGTTGAGACTTGCGTTATCTAGGTGGCGTTTATAAATTTAATTACTTTCTTTTAGCCGGGCAACGCCGGGTATATATATATATATATATATATATATATATATATATATATATATGATTATTACATCCTGTTACATTTCTCAAGTCCTAGATCAAAACGTAGCGACAAAATACTTAATGAACGAAAAGACATTGACGCTCTTAAAATCCCGATGCAAAGGAAGCGTTGAGTCACTCTTCTGTGGAAGGTATTACACATTTGAACAGCATCTAACCCCAAACATCTTCTAATTAAATATGATGTTGTAACGAAAAGAAAACACGATGCTATACGTAGGAACGATAGCTCCGGGATAAATCATAGAAAATGGTTGTATTATTGAATAATTAGATATGCTTAAGCAGAAGGTATATCGATGGAAATCTCCCACAAAAGCATACATTATGTTGCAAATATAACAGGCCTCATATAGTTGTGATGTACAGAAAAAGGGAAGCATGTATATTTATTGAGCTGTACTCCCCCCTGCAGATATAAATATTTCTTTCGAACATCAATGAGGAAGAGAGCATTCATGGACAAATCTTTCGAAACCTATAGATTACCACGTCGATTAGAGACTTACGTGTATATCTGGAATTATTGGTGTGCTAGCTACGCTAGCCACTTCAAAAAGCTGGTGTTATCAGGCACAGAAAGCAATCATCTAACGTGAACACTGTAAATATATACCATAAGCGTCCCAGCAAATGAATACGCAATGCTTCTCTGAAGTTCATGTAACTATTCATTGTTACTGTTATTAATGTATTCCCATTCCACTGATGGAGTTGCGTATCACTGGCAGAAAACATTTCCGTTTGAGGAAGAAATTTGGCAAAAAAAAAAAACAGAAATCCAGAAAAGGTGCAGGTGTGGCTGTGTGGTAGAAAGCTTGTTTCCCAACTACATGGTTCCGAGTTCAGTCCCACTGCGTGGCACCTTTGGCAAGTAGCACCTTTGGCAAGTAGCACCTTGGGCCGACCAAAATTTTGGTAGTGGATTTGGTAAGCGGAAGCTGAAAGAAGTCCATCGCATATATATAAGGAGCCAGTTGTCCCCCTTGCTACTCGTTGCTCCCCTTGCTACTCGTTGCTCCCCTTGGTTTACCCTCTAAACGAACTCCTTCTTATTCTTCAAACATCCAAAATGCCGAAACCCTTCTGCCACGAGAAGTAATTACTGTACAATGTACCTTGAAAAGCTTATTTAAATAGCGAAAACCGGTTGGATTTCACGACATCCATATAATATGCATATATTCATAAAAATATATTAAACTATATGAAACGAAGGCATTTCTCTTCCACATTTTATATATATATTTTTTACACATATTTTTAAGCAATATATATATATATATATTGACAATCGATGTTGGTGCGCTTACGTTCCCGTAACGTAGCGGTTCGGCAAAAGGCACCGATAGAATAAGTACCAGGCTTAAACAAAATAAGTCCTGGGGTTGAAGCGTTCGACAAAAACACTTTAAGGTGGTGCTCCAGAGTGGCCGCTGTCAAATGGCTGCAACATGTAGGAGAACAAAAGAATAAATAGGAAAATGGGAATGATAGCATACATGTAACAACAACTGCACACACATTGCATAAATTAAAGAATGGCGTATTAAATACCTTTTATCTCCTATTATTTTTACTTGGACTGTGGCCATGCTGGATATAAGCAGAACCCCAACCCGCACATTTTGAAACGATTGATACATATTTTATCAGTCTTTTCTGCCAAACCGCTAGTGTATGTGCAACTAAACAAACCGATACCGATTGTCAAATATTGTGGTTTACGATAAAACACAAATGATTCACTCATGCACACACACGTGCACCCACATATGTACGCATATTTGTATATATATTTATTACATCATAAAAATTTCGAAATGTTTCGAGAAGACAGTAGATAAGTATATAGGCGCAGGAGAGGGTGTGTGATGAGTAGCTTGCTTACCAACCACATGGTTCCGGGTTCAGTCCTACTGCGTGGCACCTTAGGCAAGGGTCTTCTATTATAGCCTCGGGCCGACCAAAGCCTTGTGAGTGGATTTGGTAGATGGAAACTGAAAGAAGTCAGTCGTATATACATATATATATATGAGTGTGTGTGTGTGTGTGTGTGTGTGTGTGTGTGTGTTTGTATGTCTGCTTGCCCTCCCCCTTCACCATCGCTTGACAACAGTTGTTGGTGTGTTTACGTCCCCATAACTTAGCGGTTCGGCAAAAGAGACCCGATAGGGATAGGCTAAGTACTATGTTTACAAAGAATAAGTCCTGGAATTGATTTGTTCGACTAAAAGCGGTGGTCCAGCATGGCCGCAGTCAAGTGACTGAAACAAATAAAAGAAAAAGGTATAAAGTACAAACTGTTTAAAACTATTAGCCATCGATTTGCATTACTTTTTATGATTTGTGTTATTTTAGTTTTATAAAACAAAACAAAAACTGAAAACATTCGGTAAAAATTAAGTAAAGATTTCCCTTATAGCTTGAAAAATACAAGAAATAATGAGCAGCGAAGAAAATTTAAAAGAAACCACACGGTTCCGGGTTCAGTTCCAATGAGTTGCATCGTCTTTTACTATAGATTCTGAGTGACCATACCCTCGTGAGTGGTTTTGGTTGACGGAAACTGAAAAAGCCAATTGTATATATATATATATATTTACACATGCATACGTACATACATATATACATACGTATATATATATGTATAAATGTGTGTGTGTGTGTGTGTATTTATATTTATACAAAAGGCAAATTCACTGCAGTCTAATGTTTAGATGGTGCAGTTACCGTGGAGAAAATATCTGTTTTATGGTAAAAAGGTGTGAAAACATCCAGTTTGTTACCTTTTTTACCATAAGAGAAGTCGTTTCTCTACGGCAATTGCAGTGAATTTGCCTTTATATAGCTGAAATATGTCACAAATATATTTTAACTAACCTAAACTTCGCTTATATCTAAGCATTACCTGGCGCTAACATGACGTTATATGTATGTATGCATGGTATGTATGTATACATGTCACTTCTATTTTTTAAAATTATTATTAATCTTCTACTGAGGAGGAAGCTGGTTTCCAACAAAGATACAAGGCTCCATGTTTTGGATGTAGTTAACAAAGGCAAATTCACATTTGGAACTTGAGAAAAGTCTTGCATATTTTTACTGTTCTACTCACAGATTGCACTTGTAATGTACGAACCAGCGGGTCAATTTCTTTTTCTGAAAATCTCAGTTTATCCCGATTCTCCTTTAAGCATTTACTAACTAAATCTAGTGCTCCAATTATTATTGGTATGAATATCAATTCATAGTCTGAATATGGAAACTGGGGGTTTCGAAGCAGTTGTCCATAGATATCCGCTTTTCCTTTGATTTTCAAAGAGATATTTATATCTGCAGGAGAGCCAACCTTTATGATGGTACATAGTTTTCCCCACTGTCCCAAACAACAGTATCCGACCTGCTATGCTTACATTTGACAGAAGTTTTGATCGGAATATTCCACCAGTATTTCCTAAGTTTATTTCAGGACAGTCTTTTATGCGGATAGCATTGTAAATTGTTCTAACAACAACATCGTGCTGCACAGGGAGGTAGTACCGTGACGACATTTTATGACAGCTGTAAATAACATGTTTAGTATCTTCCACAGAAACATGAGATGACCTACACATGCGGTTGCACCTTGGGATTGCAAGAGCATCACTATCTCAATTCTTCATCAGGTACTTTGTGGCAGTCTCCTGTTCCTGGATTGCAAACACATAGCCTTCAAGGTGTGATGGGATGTAATGATCTTGTGTGCAAGAGAGGCTGCTCTTCGTGTCACTTCTACTGTCTTCAAGATTCCGAAGAACATACCCATGCATGGTCTATTATGTTTTCTTTTTTTTTTTGTTTGCTGAGTGCTCTCTATCCAGGTCTTTTCTGAGGTATTTTGGGGCTGTATAGGATATCACCAGGAAGAGAGTGTTTCTTGAGGAGTTCACTGCCAACTCATACAATGTTGCTCACTTCACTTTTCAGGACTGCATTAATATATTTATTTTTGCTGTTGTTGTTTAGCAGGTGCTGCCTGAGTGATACCATACAGCATTTGAAGGCCGTCTGCACTCATCTCAGGCCTCTACTACCTTCATTTCTTCTGAGGTAACGCCTGTAAACATCAATTCTGGAAGTTCCCAGTCGTTGTCAAGATTTTGCGGGTTTTGATATCTATGGAGAGGATTTCCTGCACAGACCAATCAAGTATCTCAAATGTTGGGAGCAGTACTGGTACTGCAAATGCATTGTGGGATATTGTTTTGTTGTAAGAGGAGAGTTCCGACTGCCATATGTTCGTAATTCTGGTGTAATATACTCGGGTCGTTATCTTTATTCATATGATACATTCTTTGTGTGGAATGTGGGAGATAGAGAGACTATTGATGCACAGGTTTTGGGTTCTATAACCAAATAGGAACATTTCTTTTGGCCAAATTCCATGCCTATATCAGCTGAAAATGTTATTAATTCCAGTTCCCTTTTTGGCATTGTTAACACTTTTACCATAAATCTTCAGACCATCTACATAGAAATTATGAGTTACACTGATATTTCTGGCAGTTGAAGATCCTAGCATGTAACCATTTGTTTTCTGCAGTAGGAACGATAATGGATTCAGTGCCAAAATGACAAGAAGTACAGAAAGACTATCTCCCTGGAACATTCCATTTGTAATGCTTATACTATCAGAAACAATTATTATGTTCTCAGTTGTAAGGGTAAGAACAGTTGTCCATGTCTTTGTGAGTTTCTCTATAGCAGCAGATAAGGTAGTAGGTACATTTACCAGATGTGGGCACTTCAAAAGCCATGAATGAGGGATAGAGTCAAAAGCCTTCTTACAGTCAAGCCATACTATCACAAAGTTTCTACATGGTTTTCTTACTTTAGACAGTACAGCTTTGTTTATTAAAAGTTGTTCGGCACTTCCTTCTTTCCACCAGCCTGTTCATCAGTTACAATGTTGTTCGACTCACAATGGTCCTGGAGGAATTGGGTGAGGCAACTTGTGTATAGTTTGTACAAAACATTTAGGCATGCAATGGGCCTGTAGTTTTCTGCCATCTCAGTGATTTCATTTTTGGTAACAAGATTTGTCCTTGCTGCAGCAAACAAATGTGCTATATCACTCTGACCTTCCATAGTCCTTTTGAACATACATATCAATTGGTTTCTATAAAAGGTTAGCTTCTTGTACCAATATCTAACTATTAGGCCCCTTCCAGGTGGCTTCCCGTTCTGCAGTTTGCCTACTGCTATAGCGAAGGTTTCTGCATCAATTTTGTATGTTTTACTGTTAGTGTTGGTACAGTATTCTCTCTCAATTGTATTTAAGCATGATGCATTCCTTCTTTTCGTTCCAAATTTTTGACCAGAATGATTGTAGATATTCTTGAGAGGGAGTTTTCTTAACGGTAATGTTTTCCTTCCTCATCTTTCTGTATAAAGCTTGTGGGTTGGAAGCAAAATTATGATTGATACTGACTCACCCAAACATTCTCACGCGATAGCGAAGTTTCTCGCTCATCGTCCTGAGTTCATGTTTTAAAGTGATTAGGTTTCCCTCAAGAGCTCGGCGTGAAGATTTGCCATAAAGTTTCATTAAATTTTGTCTTAGGTAGGGTTGGTGAGGTGTAAACTCATTTTTCTCCTTACATTTTATTGTTGTAGCTAACCATCCAATATGGCGACGCATGTTGATGTTTTCTTCAAATTTTGTTCTCCATCTAAGTTGTCTCCGTTTAGTAATTTCATTACTTTTTTCACTGTAGATTTCTCCTAGGTTTTCTTAAAGAGTAATAGCGGCTGTGTATATAAGAGTATTAATATTCCAGTTATTAACATCACATGATTCCATGTGCTCTCCAGTGATAACTTTAAACATTAGATCGGTCGGATTTTTTCTCACTTTAAAATTGTAATTTTAAAATGTTCTTTGAGTTGGATGTATTCCGCAGTCTTCGCTACTGAGTCAGCTAAGTTGGGAGAGACACTCGAATTTATCGACTTCAGGAGCGATTGTTTGTTTACATAATTTTTTATGCCGCTTCTGGCAGATTTTGGCCCATTCTCGGTGTTTTGAGAGGATCAAGGACCAGTTGATTTGTTTTCTTTTACAAAAGATGCTTGTTGTCGGGGCTGTTTCGCCACGAAGACATTTAAGTTGGGATGAGCCTCGTCTCGGTATTGTTTTAACTGCTTCATATTTCCGATGGAAGGTTCATCTCGGGCATTTTCATTGCACCGAAGTAAATCTTGGTTTAGTTGTTGAGTCGAAATAAAAATGAGAAGAGTACTTACGTCTTCTTAAATAACTTATTGGGGAAGTAGTTTTGTTTCATCGGTGGTGATGTTGTTAGTTTCCTCTGTGGTGGTGTTAGTTTCAGCCTTAATCGTGTTAGCGAGTTTCCACGTGGTGTAGATGTATATTTTTAAATCTGTTCAGGATAACGCTATGTTGATGAGTAAAAGGTGTTTCTCTTAGTTGTCGATTTAGGCTGAGGAAGTCGGCTTATTTCTAGAGAAAGGCGTTCAAAACTGACTTTTTAAACGGTCCTCTACACCTGCACGTCCGATGTTGACGGTGCTATTGTATGTATGTGTGTTATGTATGTATGTATGTATGTATGTATGTATGTATGTATGTATGCATGCATGTATGTATATATGTATGTACGTACGTAAGTATTTATGTGCATATATATGTAAGTGTATATTATGTATGTGTATATATATGTAAGTGTATATGTATGTGTGTGTATAGGTAGGTAGGTAGGTAGGTATGTAGGTGGGTAGGTAGATGGTGTGCATGTGTGTGTGTGTGTGTGTGTCTGTGTCTGTGTCTGTGATTGTGATTGTCCCTCAGCACCGTTTGACAGCCGGTGTTAGATTTTTTTTTACTTAACGGTCCAGCAAGAGACCGATTGAATAAAAGAAAAAAATAAGATTAAATGACTAAAGGGAGATAATTTAAACTGAACAATTGCAAAGATTTTGATAAATAAACTTAGGAGTGATATCCTGAATACTGTGCAGTAAGACTTATTGATTAATTGATACTACCGCCTTAGAAACAAACAAAAGAGAGCGAGAATAAGAGAGAGAGAGAGAGGGGGGGGGGAGAAAGATAGAGAGAAAAACTAACAATAATTGTTACTCAACTCTCAAAATAAATGGGAGTTATTTCGAGACATTAAGAATTATTCTTTCAAAGTTAATTTGCATGTTTAGAGGAAAGACTGATCATTGTCACACACTTATACGCTGTTTGCTTCGCCCTGTCTTTTTAATAAAGTCAATTCTCTCTAATAACTCGCTCTTCTATGTTATTTCAAATCAAAGACTATTGATAATGATGCTACTGACTTATCGATTGCGGATCTCCCTATAAACAAAACTAAACTCACCGTATTTAATTTCCGTTCTTTGTTATTATTATCATTATTATTTATATTATTATTATTATTATTATTATTATTATTATTATTATTATTATTATTATTATTATTGTTATTATTATTATCATCATTATTCTTTTCTTCTAACAGACAATCAAAACTATTACAACAGAAAAAAAGCAAAGTCAAACAAAAGAATATATATATATATATATATTGCATTTATACATTTTCTTTTACAATTTTACTTCATGGTTTTCCGACATTGTGTTTCTTTTTTGTTTAGTTCATCGTTTACATTTTATTATTATTAGTTAGTTACCAGGTAGTTTGTTGTTGTTGTTGTTCCTGTTGTTGCTGCTTTATATAAATGTTGTTGCTTTACTTTTGTCTTCGAGCAATCCATATCGTTTCTGGGACGTGAAAAGAAATGTCTTTCAACGAATAAACAATAAAGACAGTCAAAAATAAAGTGTGTGAGTTGTGCGCATGTGTGTTTGTGTGTTTGTGTGTGTCTTCGAACGAGTGAGTCTGTGAATGTATTGGTGTGTTTATGTCGATGTCTGTGTAAGATTAATTCTGCGAATTAATGAGAGGAGTAAGAGAGAAAGAGAGAGAGAGAGAGAAAGAGAGAGAGAGAAAGAGAGAGAGAGAGAGAGAGAGAGAGACAGACAGACAGACAGACAGATAGACAGAGAGCAGGTTATAGTAAATGAATGAAAAGGTGATGAACTGAATTATTCTACAGACTTTGATATATATATATGTGTGTATATATATATATATATA
>NC_068996.1:44772348-44773548 GCF_001194135.2 Octopus bimaculoides | reverse complement strand
CCTACAGAAAAGACTACGGTAACCTCAGGCAGGGAAGGAAAAAACACATGTGAGCTAAGCGCTCTCTCTTTCTCTCTTTCTCTCACACTCTCTCTCTCTCTCTCTCTCCCTCTCTCTCTCTGTCTCCCTCTCTCTCTCTCTCTCCCTCTCTCTCTCCCCCCTCTCTCTCTCTCTCTCTCTCTTGGATTCACAGAATCATGCTCAAAGTGGTTTCGTCACTCGCACGTACCATCTTTGCTACATTCACTCACCTTTTATTGAATCTTTTACGAGACAAAACTTGCCTCACTATTCTAACCTTCCTTTTCAAGTGGTACTTGAAAAAGTTGACCAGCGATTGGCGAGAGAGGTAAGTGTTTGTCTCTAAACCTTTCGCGTGAGCCCACCACGCACATTCTTACACCATGGCAATCAGAGAGAGAGGAAAGAGAGACAATCCATTGATGTACATGTTCTCTATCTGGTCGATAATCGTTCCTCGGTTGACTATCATATATGAACATTTATCTTGCCCAAACTCCATTTTACTATCGCTCCATGACCATCATGAAACACAGATGTTCAAGATGCCAGACAATGGGATCGAAAGATTTGCGAAGTGATCTTCCTTACCACTAGATTAGGCTACGATAATTACACTTTTGCGCAAAAAAAGAAAAAAAGAAAAAAAGAAAATACTGGCATTCCGTCAGTTACGACGATGTGTGTTCCGGTTGACTTGATCAACATAACACCTTGCTCGTGAAATTAACGTACAAGTGGCTGAGTACTCGACAGTCAAGCGTAGCCCTAACGTAGTTCACAGGGGGATTCAACGTGACACAGAGAGGGACAAGGCTGTCCCCTTCGAATTACAGGTACAACTCATTTTTGCCAGCTGAGTAGACTGAGGTAATGTGGAATAAGGTATCTTGTTCAAGGACACAATGCACCGGCGGGAATTGAACTCATGACCTTACGATCGTGAGTCAAATACCCTAACCACAAAGCCACAGGCCTAATCTTCGCATGCAAAATTACATACAGAATTAGTGTATGTGGAACAAACACGAAGAGAAATGCACAGATTAAAATAAATTAACGTTTTTATAATTATTGCAAACATGGTTGTGTAGTCAAGAAGTTCGTTTTGTTACCATGTAGTTTCGGGTTTAGTCCCACTGCGCGGTGCCTCGAGCAAGAACATTTAACTGCGGCCCT
>NC_068996.1:44767053-44772018 GCF_001194135.2 Octopus bimaculoides | reverse complement strand
TACTACCACATGTGAATCGGTGTTGGTTTGTTTGCACCCGCATAACTTAGCCGTTCGGTTAGATAGACCAATAGATAAAGCGGCGAGCTGACAGAAACGTTAGCAGGCCGAGCGAAATGTTTAGCGGTATTTCGTCTGCCGTTACGTTCTGAGTTCAAATTCCGCCGAGGTCGACTTTGCCTTTCATCCTTTCGGGGTCGATAAATTAAGTACCAGTTACGCACTGGGGTCGATGTAATCGACTGAATCCCTTTGTCTGTACTTGTTTGTCCCCTCTATGTTTAGCCCCTTGTGGGCAATAAGGAAATAAGATAGACCAATAGATTGAGAACCAGACTTTAAAAGTATACGTACTGGGATCGGTCTGTTCGACCAGTACCCTCCAAGGTTGTGCCCATGTATAGTCACAGTCCAATGACTGAAGCAGATGCAAGAAAAAGGAAAGAAGAAAATAAAGCTTGTGTAGGTATCGAGTAAATATCGAGATCTCAGGGAAAAGAAAAGAGAAAGATATGTAGAAAAAAGAATTTAAAGTTAAAATAAAAGACACCACAAGGAACAGGTGATTGACAGCAGTTACAGGAGAGAGAGGTATGTATGACATTTGGATAACAATTAACATTTTCGGAAGACTGAATTGTCATTAGACAGCGGTAATGAAAAGGCAAGGCTGTACAAAATACTACTGAACATTAATTAATAATAGCAAATAATAGATACAACTTATTTCGCATTACCTGCGAAATAAGTTGTATCAAAGTGAGAACAATTTAAGGGGCAATTTAGCAGAGTCGTTAGCGAGTAGGTCAGCAGGCTTTGTGGTATTTGTTTCGCTCACTGCAGACTGAGTTCAAATCTTAATGAAATCAACTTTATGTTTCATTCTCTTAGGATCGATAAAAGATCGAAACATCCCGGAGAAAGGGACTGGCGGAATCGCAAGAGGGCTTGGAATGGCATTTGTTGCGACCTATTGTGTTATAAGATTTAGGGGTGGCAAATTCGAAAGCCTGTTTTTAATATTGTCCACTACTTCTTCTGTCTTTATGTTTTGAGTTCAAATTCCGTCGAGGTTGACTTTGACTTCCATCCTATCGCGGTCGATAAATTAAGTACCAGTTGCATACTGGGGTCAACCTAATCGACTGGCTCCCTCGCCAAAAATTACAGACCTTGTGCATAGAGTAGAAAATACTTTTATCTGCCAAGGTCGACTTTACCTTCCATCCTTTCGTGGTCGACAGATTAAGTACCAGTTGCGTACTGAGGTCGATCTAATCGACTGGCCCCCTCTCCCAAAACTTCAGGTCTTGTGCCTAGAATTGAAAAGAATATTATCGACTGCTACTTTGGTACCATTAGCGAAATTCACTATGTTTGAAAGTATTGCTGTCCGTTTCCATTTTGAGAATATATTTATTACTCTCTTCACTCAGCCAGACACAAGCGCCCTGAATATATAAGAGGGACAGTCGTGTTGTTCTTCTTTCGAAAGGTGATAAAAAAATAAAAAAATTAAGGGTAATATCCGGAATATTTATTTGGTGAAAGATATTTCTTTCCACATTCCAAAAACAATTCGGATTGTGCATAGACAAGAATAAACAACAGCATTCATCAACAGCAACACAACAACAACAACAACAACTACTACTACAACAACAACAACAGACTGCCTCATAACCAAGAAATAAAATTAAATAGTGACAAAAATCTAAAAGATGAACTACCCAACAGATAAATGATAACAAAACAACTATGCACAACAGCAAATCAAAAAACAATAAATACATAGAAATAAAATTAATGTATTTTATTTCTGAGTTTCATTTTGCTTACGTTTCCTCTGTTGTAATAGATTTGATTGTGTTCGAAAAAGAAAAAAAATGGTGAGATTGTTTATCGGCAAGAATGCTATTATAAGATCTAAAGAAATTTGTTACGTACTAATAAGTTTATTCGCCGTGAGCTTTATGAATCGATTGTCTTAGGAATAATATACATGTTATATGTATAATAGATTATGCCATCGATTCCATTTTATAGCTAAAGACTTACGTATATGAATAGAAACTGAATAAAATTATAGATTAATATATGGGTAATATATGCTGTATAATTCATAAAAAGGATATTTGGATTCCGTGGATCTGATGCTCGAAAGAGCGACGTTTGAATTTAATAGATATAATTAGTTTCTGTTGAGTCAAAACCACGTATTTACAAGTCAGATTATCTATATGTTCGTATGTATGTGTGTGTGTATGTATGTATGTATGTATGTATGTATGTATGTATGTATGTATGTATGTATGTATGTATGTATGTGTGTGTGTGTATGTATGTATGTATGTATGTATGTATGTGTGTGTGTGTATGTATGTATGTATGTATGTATGGATGTATGTATGTATGTATGTATGTATGTATGTGTGTGTGTGTATGTATGTATGTATGTATGTATGTATGTGTGTGTGTATGTATGTATGTATGTATGTATGGATGTATGTATGTATGTATGTCATTATTCAGTGTTACTTCAAGATTTCTTGCCAATAGAGACAGAGCCGTGTTCTAACCTAGATCCAAGGTTACTTCATTAGAATTTCAATATCAACAACAGGGCATCTTTCTATGTATGTATGTATGTATGTATGCATGCATGCATGTATGTATATATTCGTGTGTCTATGTATCTATGTACGTAAGTATGTGTGCGAATGTGGAGGCGCAATGGCACGGTGGTTAGGGTAGCGGACTCGCGGTCATAGGATCGCGGTTTCGATTCCCAGACCGAGCGTTGTGAGTGTTTATTGATCGAAATCACCTAAAGCTCCACGAGGATCTGGCATGGATTGGTGGCGAACCCTGCTGTACTCTTTCACCACAACTTTCTCTCACTCTTCCTGTTTCTGTTGTGCCTGTATTTCAAATGGTCAGCCTTGACACTCTGTGTCACGCTGAATATCTCCGAGAACTACGTTAAGAGTACACGTGTCTATGAAGTGCTCGGCCACTTGCACGTTAATTTCACGAGCAGGCTGTTCTGTTGGTCGGATCAACTGGAACCCTCGACGTCGTAAGCGACGGAGTGCCAGCAATGAGTGTGAATGTATGCATGTATGTATGTTTGTACGTCTTATACATGTATGTGAGTGTGTATATATGTACGACTGTATGTAAGTATATACGTGCATATGTTTGTATGTATGTTTGCATGTGTGAATATGCATGTTTGTTTGAATGTATGTATGTACGTACGTATGTATGCATGCATTTTTGTACGTATGCATGTATGTGAATATATATGCATGTATGCATGTGTGTATGTTTGTACCTGGGTACGTATGTTTGTATGTATGTATGTGTATATGTGTGTATGTGCATGTATAAATATATTTGTGTATGTGTATCCATGGAAATATGTACGTACGTATGTATGCATATATGTATGTATGAATGTTTTAAGGACGTGCATACGTGCGTGCGTACATATGTATGCATTTACGTATATATATATATATATATATATATATATATATATGTATGTATGTATGTATGTATGTATGTATGAATGCATGCGTTTTTATTATATGTACATATGTCAACGTGCATACATATATATATATATATATATATTTATATATATATATATATATATATATACATATATATATATATACATATACACATGTATGCGTAAACAAACGCACACGTGTGTATATATATATATGTGTGTGTATAAATATATTTGCATTTATGTAGGTTTATCTGTATATTTTTATGTATGTATATATACCAAAATATATATATACAAAGATTCATACATCTATATAAATATATACAGTTATGGTCAACGTACCGTCACCCCAGCAAAGCCTTGGTAAGATTTCATCCACCAGACTTATGATGTCCTTGAACTTCAAATGACAGTCTGTAACACCTGAGAGCGTTCCTCTTCAGCAAGCCAACACAGCCAGTATTGAGATGCTCCTCATACTCTTTCAGATGTGTTGTCCTGGGCGTGTTGCTATGATGGAAGATGATTGGTTGCTTTCGAATTATTTTTTACGGTGAGTAAAATTAATTTTACGTATTAAACGTCTGAGACATTAAGCCAAGAAACGTTTTAGTGAGTGTCGTCAAAAATAGACTCAAGGCTGTTTGTGTGAATGACGGAAAATCGATCGGTTTAGAAAGAAGTACGCTATGATAGTTGTAAATCATTTGAAACAAACACAGAATCGAATATTCCTAATTCCAACACTTCATAAACAGGACTTGACTTCAATTCCAGGCACATTTCTGCCTGAAAATGTTTGTAAAATCTGCATTAGGCGCTGCTTTCCCCAAACCGGCTTGCCTAATCATAAGAGACAACAGTAATTACTAATTGACGTAATGACCTTCTTTTGCAAAGAAGTGGCAATGACTGTGAACACACACACGCACATACATACGCACACAGAAGCAAATGAATAATAACAGACGATGGATAAATGCTAGCTCATTACAGCTGTTTATTATGCATTTTTTTAATAGAAGAATGACTACATTACATCACTTCAAAAACCGTAATCATCAGATGAAACAATCTTAAAGCAATAGAATATCCATGGAATACATAGGGAACATGCCTGAAGCCAGCAGGAGTCATCGTCTGTTATTATTCATTTGCTTGTAAAACACTATAGGGATTCACGACATGTCGGACACCCTAGGGTATACCAAACAACGTATGATCAACACAACGTATACTTTGGACGAGGCCCTTAGGCGCTTAACACTCTTAGGCGTGCTTTTTTCTCTGGATATTTAATCGAACATAGGTGGTGACTGGAGGATTATCCAATCTTGGCTGGCGCATATTTTTTAAGTACCTGATTCTATTAAGAAACCATATATCTCCTTTTATTCTTTCACTTCTTTCAGTCATATATATATATATATATATATATATATATA
>NC_068996.1:44765172-44766056 GCF_001194135.2 Octopus bimaculoides | reverse complement strand
AGAGAGAGAGGAGCGTTACGCTATCACGCACGCTCTTTCTCAGTCAATCACTCAAAAAAGATGCGAGGAAAAATTAATTTTTAAAATTACGCTGTCACTCTCTTTCTTTCTCACACATACACACACACACGCATCAACACACACCTTCTCTCTCTCTCTCTCTCTCACGCACATACACACACTTTCTATCTCGCACCCCACCATCAACATATACACAGGTCTCTGTCATTTCCTCTCTTTTTCACTTTATGCTGACATCAAACGAAATGTACATTTCCAGCTAATAAAACAAAAATTTTTTACGGAATTTACCGAACGCTGTATCTTAACAGCTGGTAGATCATTGACAACTCTGTGGCTCAAACCAAAGAATGGCCCTCGCTGAAACTTATCTCCTGCCATAAAATCTTTTTTGATATAATGACACCAGAAATAATTCACTGCTTTAATCCCCACCTCAAAATACCTACCATCCAATGAGTGGAAACCTCAAACGGAACGTTTCCACTCAAAACGACAACTCAAATGGGATAGAGAGTACACGCATCACAACAACAATAACACCAAATGTGTGTGTGTGTGTGTGTGTATGTGTGTGTGTAGACTTACAATATATCCTTTTGTTACGGAAATTTTACACAATCATTCAATAAAACTCAAATGGGATAAAGAGTACACGCTTCATCCACCTAAACAGTGCAACGAGACCAGCTTGGTAGTCAAGTCCCGGACGCCCCACTTTATTGAGGCCACCATTGTTACAGGGTGCGGGAGGTGGGAAAAGGTTTTCATTTCAAGGATGGGTTGGGTGTGAAAAGCAACTTTAAAAGTATAAATATAGATATTTTTGAATCCGCAATATTGTATTCAGTTAAGTCCTATTT
>NC_068996.1:44763387-44764470 GCF_001194135.2 Octopus bimaculoides | reverse complement strand
GTTACTATCTGATTTTATTTCTGTTTTTGCTTTTTTCTTGTTTCTTTGTTTAATTCGTAGCGAGGTTGATGGTGGTTGAAGCAACAATTAAGATATTTTTAACGTGATATTTCTTGTCATATGAAATTTCGAAAAACACATCTAACAGAACGAAATAACAAATGCAATCGAAAGATTAAATACCAGAAAAATCTCTAAAATGTCAATTATCGATATATAAAAAGAAAAAAAGTATAAATGATGAATTAATGAATTTTAATTGGATTTTGAAACTCCACTGACGTACGAACCACCCTAGCCCTCCCTAACCCCACCCACAAAAGCACCTCACGGATGATCAAACAAATACAGTCAGGCGCATAAACATTTACAAACCCACACATAAAGCTAAAAAAAAACAACAATAAATGAACTTCTCCGCGATACGAGCGTCAATTCAAATTTATATAAGGGTACATGAGAGGTTGATGAAGCCGTGTGGCCTAGTGGGTGGGCTGTTGTACTCACGATCGCTTGAGCGTGGGTTGATTCCCAGACCGGGTGGCGCGTAGTGTTCCTCTGAAGAACACTTCTTTTTATGTTGCCATAGTCCCCTTTAGATCTAGGAGGAATGTTGACCTACTCACCTAGCCAGCTGAGTGGCATCTTTCGAAGGCTAAAACGTCGCAAAAGGCATTGTGACCAGCGTCGTTGTTATGTCTCAAGCTACTGCTATCTAGCACCTTCGGATAATCTCGACTCTACTGCTACTCAACAGTTACTCGACAGTCACTCACCTCCTACCGCGGCCAGACTACCTTTATTTATATGTCTTGGGCGATCCTACTTCTTCGCTTGGGGGCGTCGACAAAACAGTTGTGTAACCACATCTGATAGTCTGGTCGGTCACGTGATCATGTGATACAAGAGGATGAGATTATCGATAATTTTTCCAAACGTAATCTTCATACAAATTACGATAGAAAAGGATGAAGACTAAAATTCTTTAGTTTCCTTTCTTTATACAGGATATACTATCTTATCCATGGGTATGATATAATAAGTCGCTATTAATTACTTTATGATATAATCAACCCCTTCCCT
>NC_068996.1:44758873-44763010 GCF_001194135.2 Octopus bimaculoides | reverse complement strand
ATCATCATCATCATCATCATCATCATCATCATCATCATGAAAATCCCTTAACTAATGCGGCAATACCAGGTCTCTCGTGGGTGACATGCTAGACAACTGACTGTGGTACATCCTTCGGTGCAGATGTGTGTCGTCAGGTGACTTTTCAAAAGGTCCCTCGCTCAATAAAAATTCGGTTTAACTTGGTTCAATTATAATGCATTTCGTCATTGTCCTGTATCTGGTTGTTTACAGGGTTTTGTGGGTTGGAATGACATGGAATGGATACAGTTTATTTTTTTACATAGGTAATGGGTCTACGTATTGTTAATCATAAATAAATAAAAAAAAAAAAGAAGAAAAAGATTATTTTAATAAGCGCAAGAGTGGCTGTGTGGTAAGTAGCTTGAGACGGAAACTGAAAGAAGCCCGTCGTAGATATGTATATGTATATATATATGTGTGTGTTTGTGCGTTTGTGTTTGCCCCCCCCCCCATTAATATCGCTTGACAACCGATGCTAGTGTGTTTACGTGCCCGTAACTTAGCGGTTCGGCAAAAGAAACCGATAGAATAAGTACTAGGCTTACAAAGAATAAGTCCTGGTGTCGATTTACTCGACTAAAGGCGGTGTTCCAGCATGGCCGCAGTCAAATGACTGAAACAAGTAAAAGATTCAGCGTACAAGAACTGGTACTATTCTTATCATGATAAATCTATATTGTTAAATAAAGTCACAAAAAGACAGATAATCAGATGGGACGAACATATAAAGGACAATGGCAAAATTGAGCAGTTAATTAGAATTTAGCGACTTGACTTGAGCAGTTAATTAAAATTTAGCGACTTGAGCAGTTAATTAGAATTTAGCGACTTGACATACGAAACCACATTTGCCCTTCTCGCCTTCATCTTATAGTTATCCAGCTTTGTGACTAACAAATAAATCGACATACACGACATATCTTGTCTTACTGTGGGTCCTCATCTCCCTGCTGATGTTGAAGAGGCGCTGTCATCACGTACAATGTGTCTTGAGGCTCCTTTAACTAGGTGCAGCCCCTCCGTCTCCAGATCTCATCAAAGTCAAGTTCTTCCAGAGAAAGAAAGGCAGACAGGCAAACAGATAGAAACTAGGAGAAAAATACACAAATCGATTCGAGGATATTTCATGTGGAACCAAAAAGATGAAAAGCTAAGATAATTCCAGTGGGATTTGGACGCTGACTGGAAATGTTGCTGTTTCAGATAACCCCGTTTGAATTTGAAGTTGTAATCACCTCTGCCAGTTGATTGATTCTGGGATTGTAGATAACTTTGACCTTCAGTTCCAGACATATTTAGAGATGATAGTTGTTGAATTTTTTTTTTTTTTTGTAGTTTTTCTGATTTTTTATTTTTTATATTTCTGTTTGTCTGGGTTGTCTGAAAAAAAAATCTGACGATTATTTTATTTTTACAAGGAATATTTTCAGGCCTATGTGCATTACAACTCTATCATATAAAATTGAGTATTTCGTGCAATATAAAAGATTTATCTTAAGAAGTTTCAGACGAATAGTGACAATAAGGCAAATTCATTGAGATAATAGTGGAGGGTGTTAGATTTATTTTGCTACGAAATGTAACTATCAGAACAGTAAAACCAAAACATCTGTAAGTAACCGTTATAATAATTACACAAAAACATTATACTAGTAGTGATTTATGGGAAAATATCACTTAGTACGCTTATGAATGGCTTGGTAATGTTAATACAGACATTCAAACTAAATAATGGATTAAACCAGTCTGCTGTTACTATATTTTATTGTTCTGTCTTTTTATATACTGTATTTTACTGTAGCACATCTGTCTGTTACTGTATAGTTAGAAAGTGCATCCTTAAATATTACTAGCAACATTTTTTAAACAGCAGAGGAATGATTTGAAATTTGTTAATATATTGTAATGCTTCATTAGAATGTATTTTCCGGTGTTTAAAATTAAAATTACAAGGTGCATTCCAGAGGTCTTGAGATGTTTCCAGGAAAGATCTCCATCAAAGTAGGATCAATGGACTTCAATTCATTTGTTTGTAGCACTCCATCCACTTTGTGAAGGCCCCATGGATGTCCTCCAAAGTGAGGTGTCCAAGACCCTGGATACAACCTCATTCATCTTCTAAATATCTTCAACACATTTGTCCTTGAGGTTCTCCTTCAGCTTGGGAAACAGCCAAGAAACAGGGAGCAAAGGATGGTCTGTAAGGAGAGTGAAGAAGCGTTTTAATGCCCATCCCTGTCGAGTAGTTAATTACTAGAATAGAATTATGATCTGATGCATTGTTCTGACGCAGGTGCTATCGACACGAATGGAGGAGTTTTGGTTTTATGCGATAAAATCGCCTCTTGAACTCCTTCAAAACCTCCACAAAGTACTTTTTGCCGACTGTCTAGTCACAGGAAACCCAGTGGATGCATAAGTTTTCCCCTGACGAAAAAAGAGATCCGGTACTTCCCGGTGAACTTGCTTTGCCTGGCCTTCTTGGGTCAGGTAGAGCCAAGATGATTCCATCGGGCACCTTATCTCTTGGTCTCTGGATCTCAAGAGTAGATCCAGCTTTCGTCGCAGGTCACCAGAGACTTAAGTACTCTTGGATAGGAAGTAGTGAGCTTAACCTTTTCTCTGTTGTCACCAATGCCTCTTTTCTTGTGACCGACACTGAGCGCCTTGAAAACAAACATGGCACAAATTTTGCGCATGTTCAGCACTTCATGGATAATTCTGTGTACAGTTGCCACACCAACTCGAAACTGGGTACTTGACGGTCCCCATTCAGAAAACTGCAAATTTTCACAAACAGCTCTGATGTTCTGACATTTCTCTCCGTCTCACATTTCTTATCGTCTCTCACTGACTCTTTACTGTCATTGAACCTCTTGCGTCAGCAAAAAAACAGATGCCCGGCTCTTTACGTGTCTGTAATGCATAGAAGATTTCCAAATTGTTTTCACATCCCGACTGCCTCCTGCAAACTAGTCAGCTGTGACAAGTAGTGATTGGTAAGGTATGCTCAAAGTGCTGCTACATCCGTCTCCTCCATTCTGAAATAACAAAGGTTGGCAGGTAACAATATGCAAAAATTGTAATAATCTAGGACAGTTATAGTTGCCTCTCACGAAAACAGACTTCGTATATTTTAGAAATCGAACAACAGACATATATCGACATTAAATCAATCATAAGCACTTATATAGACACGGTGTAAAAATGCACCCTTCATTAAACGATAGCCCACAAAACACTCAATACAAAAGCCGTATGTATCTACATGTTTTGACTTCAGCCATGGCTTCGTCATCATGGCTTAGCATATCTTTATTAAACATACTTTTGAAATTCTCCTTGCAAATTTCATATCATATGCCATGGCTCGGTGTCCTTAGTGTGTGTGTGTGTGTGTGCGTGTGTGTGTGTGTGTGTGTGTGTGTGTGTGCGTGTGTGTGTGTGTATCTGTGTCTGTGTCTGTGTCTGTGCGTGAGGAGAACGCGTGTGGTCCAATGTTTAAGATGTTGCAGTCGTAATCGAAAGATGTCGTTTCGATTCCCAGACTCGCAGTCCGTTGTGTTCTTGAGCAGAAAACAAAACTCATTTCACATTGCCCTAGTTCACTCAGTTGTAAATGAGTAAGATACAACAATTCGAGGAAGAGTATTTTGACTAGCGGTATATGACAACAGATAACAGTCTGGTCAATGCAGTGATATATATATAGGAATGGGATAGATAGATAGATAGATAGATAAGTAGATAGATAGATAGATAGATAGATAGATAGATAGATAGATAGATAAGTAGACAGACAGATAGATAGAGAGATAGATAGATAGATAGATAGATAGATAGATAGATAGATAGATAGAAAGATAGATAGATAGAAAGATAAACAGACAGACAGACAGACAGATAGACGGACGGACAGATAATACCAACATACATGCTTATATATATATACATCTTTATATACGCACACATATGCATTTAAGTTTGTTTATGCATGCATATAATTTGTGAATTCACATATATACACAGTCACTCACACAGACACATATTTATGTATTTATATATGTGTGTATATATATATATATATATATATATATATATATATATATATAT
>NC_068996.1:44757780-44758598 GCF_001194135.2 Octopus bimaculoides | reverse complement strand
TATATATATATATATATATATATATATATATATATATATATATATATATATATATACATGCCTGCATAGATGAAGGGGTGATGACTGGATGCAATGCTTTGTATAATATTATTATTTTGTTTCTTCATATTTCTAGTTATCAGAAAATCATTTTGTTATATTTGCTATTTTGTAAATTTCCATTCGTTAACAATAACTTCCCTGGATGTCTCGACCGCAAAGAAAAGTTCAATAGGTTTCTCTTTAATGTTTACTATGTATCGAACTGCTGTAAATATCATAGCATACAAACATTTACATAACATTTGAAAAGAAATAACTGATTTCTCTCATCTCACATACAGACGTGGACAACAGGAACACGTACACAGCATTAGCAAACTCACAGATAAGAACATACAAACACCCCGACCCCTACACACACATATATACATACATGTATAGATATATAAGAATATGTATATGAATATAGTTGATATTTGGTGAGGACGCACACGAATGTAAGAATTTAAGAATGTAAGGAATGTATGCGTACGTATGCTTGTGTAAGTTCATGCGTGTGTGTGTGTATGCGCGCGTGAGTATGTATGTATCCGGATACATATGTGTGTGTAAAGATATGTATGTTTCTTTGTAAGTGTATGTACATATGTCTGTATAAGTATGTATATACGTGTTTGGAAATGTGTGTATATGGGTGAATAAATATATTACGTGTAAAAACGAAAGAGTCTCCTACATGAGTAATCTCGCATATATATGCATATATATATATATATATATATATATGTGTATATATATATATATATATATATATA
>NC_068996.1:44751640-44755133 GCF_001194135.2 Octopus bimaculoides | reverse complement strand
TATATATATATATATATATATATATATATATCAATTCCATTTAGGCTTAACATTAGTTATAAATGAATATATGTATATCTGTCTATATCTATTTATCTATCTATTAGCCTCTCTCTCCCTCTCTATCTCTCTGTCTCCCTCTCTCTCTCTCTCTCTCTCTCTCTCTCTCTCTCTCTTGATGTGTGTGTGTGTGAGTAAATCTTACATATATTTGTATTATATATGCACGTATATTCATGGTTTCGTTACATACACATTATGTAAACAAATGCATGTGTGTATGTGTGCGTACTTAAATGCATGTGTGTGTGTGTACTTTTGCTATAAGTATATGTAACCGTGAAGGTGATTTTTCAGCGTCTAAATTTGGTGAAGTATTTTGTGACTCATATAGATAATTTTTTTTTTTTTCTCAGTGAAATTCCAAGTTTGTTGTTACTCAGGATGAGAAACGTGCAAATGTTAACGGAAGTCTTAGAAAAAAGTCAAAGAGCCAGTTAAACACTATGCCACGGATCTAATTGATTCCAAATAAAATGTTCTGGAAATACAAACCCAAAGTTAATGACTTAACAGCATGGAATTACAGAGAAAATGTTAAAAAGTGTACTTACTTCACTTCGACTGAGAATTAAGGCGAAGATCTTTTACATCAAAATATATACTGGAAACGAGTAGAAACTCCTAAAACTTCGAATTTAATTCGGATCTGGAACTCTGCTATTAATCTGCTATCGAAGAAAATTCTTGGAAGCATTTTACAAACTCATGCTTACAATACCAAATATGATTTGGAATTCGAGATATATAAGTGCAAGAGTGTTTGTGTGGTAGGAGGTTTCATTAGCGGTATTTCGTCTGCCGTTACGTTCTGAGTTCAAATTCTGCCGAGGTTGACTGCCTTTCATCCTTCCGGGGTCGATTAAATAAGTACCAGTTACGCACTGGGGTCGATATTGTCGACTTAATCTGTTTGTTTGTCCTTGTTTGTCTCCTCTGTGTGTAGCCCATTGTGGGTAGTAAAGAAATAAGGAAGTTTGCTTCCAACAACCTGGTTCCGGGTTCAGTTCCACTGCGTTGCACATTGGGCAAGTACATCCTACTTTAACTTCGGGCTGACCAACAGCTTGCGAGCAAATTTGTTTTATAATGGCATTTGCTTCTTGGAGTTGGGGATGTGTTGTATAGCCGTACCGCTCAGGCATTCTCTAATTTTCTTGTTGCGTTCAACCCCTTCCCGGCCCTGATTCAACCTCATACTGATGTCGCTGGAATGTTCTTCCTGCTCACATCTTTTCTACAGGTATTGACCTACAACAGTTTTAGTGGAACATTACTAACATCGAAACTGCCGAATTCAGAAATCTTCTAAATTCAGTGAGTGTCAAAAACAAACAACAAACAAAAAAGTTATGTACTTATGTGGCTACTCAACTTGCTGGGAGTAGTAGCTAATAATGCAGTCATAGACGTACAGACAAAAGAAGGAATCAATGGTCATGGTTGGATTGTTTATAATTATAAGTGCGTCGACCAAGACAAGCCTGGAACTAAACAACTAACTCGAAATAATTTACTATATCACAGAAACGATCATTGAACGGAACGAATGAGGAATAGTGTATGTAGGCGGTCTATCTGCTGGAAACAACAGCGACATGTTACTTGAATCGCATCACTATGTTACGTTAAAAGAAAGTACATATTGTCCCAGGTACACTGTGGCTTTAAAAATAAATGAAACGGTCCTAGTTGGAATGCCGTTCATTACAGATGTGCACTATTTAATGTGGAAGCTTAACCAGCCGTCTCAAGAAAGGAATGATACAGCGAATAATGAAATCTCAGATGTAGGTGTATTCTAAAGAATAACTTTGATGGTCTCGATTGGAACGTTTTGGACAGATCAAAAATGGCCTGCAGCTGAACAGTATCAGCGAATACGGTTAAAGGAACGTAGCCATAACGACAACACTGAAAGAAATATAACAGTAAAAAAAAAATGAACAACATCAAAATCAAACGATAAAAACAACGAACATCTTTCATGATATGCTAAAAATAGCAGCCAAATTTCCCTTCAGTAATGGTTCCAAACATTGACACAAGGCCAACAGACTTGAGAGGAGGAGCGAAGTTGATTTCATCGACACTAGTAATCAGTACTTGTTTGGTATTTATTTAATCAATCCTAAAAGGATGAAATGCTAAATCGTCCTTGGCAGCATTTGCATTCAGGCGTTAAGTATTTTTCCGGGGTACTAACAGTTCTGCCACCCTGTCGCCTCAATAATAATAATAATAATAATAATAATAATAATAATAATAATAATAATGATAAACAAGATCATGTAGCGCAAGTTCTACATTGGAAACTGTGCGAAAAGTGGGGGAATAGAGAGAAGCAAGACGTGGGATAAGCACAAACCGCAGAGAGTGGTGTAATCAGAGACCTGCAAAATCCTCTGGGATTTCCCAGTTCAAACAGACGGATGCCAGAGCAAAAAAGACTGGATCTAGTGGTAGTGGACAAGATACACCACATATGCTGCATAGTTGATGTTGCATGTCACGTTGACTCATGAATAGTCAAGAAGGAATGTGGAAAGGGAGAGAGAGAGAGAGAGAGAGAGAGAGAGAGAGAGAGAGAGAGAGAGAGAGAGAGAGAGAGAGAGAGAGAGAGACAGAGAGACAGAGAGAGATACAACACTCTTAAGTATGAAATATCCCAGCTATGGAAAATGAAGGTGAAGATAGTGCCAATTATTGTTAGGTCCTTGAGAACAGTATCAGAAGGCATCAAGAGGAATATAAAGGAAACTGAAATAGAGTACCCAGTAGAAATGTTATAAAAGGTTGGCCTCCTTGGCACGGCCAGAATAATCAGGAAAGTATCAGATAGGTGAAAAGAACGAATAACATGATAATCTAGGCTGCAGGTAGCAAACCCGCTATGCATGCATGACTCCAGGAGTTCCAACAAAACCTGTGAAAAAGAGAAATAATAATAATAATAACAATAACAATAATAAGGATAATAATAATAATAATAATAATAATAATAATAATAATAATAATAATAATAATTATTATTATTATTATTATTATTTTTATTATTATTATTATTATTATTATTATTATTATTGTTGTTGTTGTTGTTGTTTTTGTTGTTGTTGTTGTTGTTGTTGTTGTGGTTGTGGTTGTTGTTGTGGGCTGTTGTTACTATTATAATGGCGGTGACCTGCCAGAAACGTTAGCACGCTGGGCGAAATGCTAAGCGGCATTTCGTTTGTCTTTACGTTCTCAGTTCAAATTCCGCTGAGGCCGATTTTGCCTTTCATTCTTTCGAGGTCGATAAATTAAGTACCAGTTGCGTACAGATGTCGATCTAATCGACGGCCCAACTCCCCAACAGTTTCGGGCTTTCTGCCTAGAGTAGAAAAGATAATAATAATAATAATAATGATGATGATGATGATGATGATAATAATAA
>NC_068996.1:44750637-44751540 GCF_001194135.2 Octopus bimaculoides | reverse complement strand
TATATATATATATATATATATATATATATATATATATACATGTAAATATGGTGTGTGTACATATGTGTGGGTTGATGGTTGTATATGTATGCATGTATGTATGAATGCTTGAATATTTGCGCTTATACAAGTGTGCATATATATATGTATGTGTGCACATGGGAATTTGCAAGTATTTTATATCTGGAACCATCTTAAGTATTTATAAGATTCTTCAGTTGCCTTGGAATCGTAACAGTACGTATTAATATTTCAGTCGGTGCTACAAAACCAAAATATTCCATGCATTATGTTACAAAACCATGTTTTTATCTATTTATTTAGTTAGTTATATCAGTTTCTGTTCGTATCAGATGGGATCTATGTTGGTGCTATTGTCGTTGTTTTTAATGCATGATATGGCTGTAACGGTTGTCGTCGAACTGTTGTTGTAATAGTTTTTTAAGAGTAGCGCTAGTATTTATATATGATGTGTGATATATATTCGTTAGTTATTAAACCTTACAAAAGTTAGATATGAGAAGTTTCCTCTTTTTCATCATCATCATCATCATCATCATCATATTATTATTATTATTATTGTTCAGTAGTTTTATTTTTATAACGTGCTTTCACTTCACTACCGAGCGCAGCTCTGTGTGCTTTGGGTATGTGCTGTGGTTTGCTGTGGTGCTCTTATGTTTACTGTATTGAAAGTGTTTTGCGTAGAATGTGTGCAGTACCCAGTAGTGCAATTTTCTGTATGTTATATATATTTGTAAGTCCTGGTATTTTTGTTATGTATTTGTCTGAATATTTTTTTATTATACCTAAGGCACCTACTATGATAGGAATTAAAACAATTCTTCTTCTTCTTCTTCTTCTTCTTCTTCTTCTTCTTTTTCTTATTATTATTATTATTAT
>NC_068996.1:44749205-44749754 GCF_001194135.2 Octopus bimaculoides | reverse complement strand
TATTAGCAGCAGTAGTAGTAGTAGTAGTAGTAGTAGTAGTAGCAGTAGTAGTAGTAGTGTTGACTCAGAGAACAGCGCATGCCATCAAAGTTACATTTGGGTACAAATATACGAAGCCCAACATATCCATTATGAATACACGGAATACACGCCTGATAAGGGTATAGCAGGCCCATACATCACAATCGTATGTGCGCGACACAGTATTCTGATATCAAGATAAACAGCGCATGACATTGCAGATGAGGCCCAGTTAGAATTTTCTTCAGGTCGACTAGCCCATCCCGCTGAAAATGTCCCTGAATAAGGTTTGTTTAAGGATGTTGATCAAAACACCCATGTTTCCAAAGGTGAATTATCCAAACCCCAAAGAATTCCTCTCAGCACGTGCCTTTAATGCTCTCCCACTACTTCTGCTCATGATCAGAGATGCACATATCGTCAGCCACCAAGGTCAATCAACTGACAAGCAAATCTCTGGTATTGAGCAGAATATTTGCTGTACCATCATCATCATCATCATCATCATCATCATCATCATCATCATCA
>NC_068996.1:44744680-44749195 GCF_001194135.2 Octopus bimaculoides | reverse complement strand
TTATTATTATTATTATTATTATTATTATTATTATTATTCAGTCCTGTAACTCTGAATTGTTACATTCGTTCCTGCGATAAGGGAAGCAAAAAGCGTGAAGATAAATTATGTTTTCTTATTGGTTGTGAGCTTACATATTCACCAGTAAGGGAAATGTGACACCTCTCACTTCCACTAAAAATAAAAAGAAGCAATGAATAACAGTATAAGAATAATATAATATAATTAATGTTTAAAATAGCGAGAAAAGGGAAATCTCTTTATAAAGAAAAAACAAATTAAATACATTATACCTATTTCGGAAAGTATATTTGGAATGCTACCATTCAGTGTCTTCAGATTCTTGGTGTCTTTTGTGAAAAATACTGGACGGAATCGTAGATAAAGCAGTTTCTTGCAAATGGAATATTTCATGGATATCATTGAAAAAGTGATATTTTAGTTGATAACGATAGTGCTTAACTTCAGGACAAGATTGATCCTTTAAAATTGAGATCAATGACGTTCTAATCTTGGCCATCCCGCTTTACTATTTTTTGCACCGTAACAGAAGAAAGAAAGTTTGGGCTACATAATCCAATGTGTTCTTCATTTGTTGCTGAACACCAATTTGAAATCAAGCTTGTGGTAATAAGCTTAAAATCAAATACTTTTCAGCTTTGATGATATCGTTCTTTTTATTTTCAGAAATAATGTATCTAGGACTACATTATCCAGTGTAATATTGCCTTTTACCAGATGTAATGTCATTAAAATGGATTCTTTCTTATTTTGGGGTTGCTACTACAAGCCGATCGACCGTCTACCTATTGGCTTCTTAGATGGTTCTTGATGATATTTTTACCTTTTGGATGCATTTACAGGTCGAACTGCGTCGTTAACGACCACCTAATCTTACTCTTTTTTTTTGGTTTTGTTTTATACTCGTTGTATTCTGATTAAACGTGATAAGAATGAGTCATGTCCTTTTTATATTGAATTGATGTTCTTCAATAACTGATATACTTATTCAGTTGTATTATTTACCTTTAGAGCTCTTTATGCAAAAGATCGATGGATTATTTCCTGTGTTTGTTTTTCGCTCATTAATTTTTCCTCAAAAAATTCCAGTCTATGCGTACCAAACCATTTTACTTAATTCGTCACTTTCTTCATAAATCCCTTAAAACTCACTATCCAACAATGAATGTGTTTGGTAAAACGAAGTAGTCCACTTTACAGTTAAGTTCAATAGATCTGAGACATAAAGACTTACACTACCACCATTTCACTTTCACTGGATTCTGTTACACTTATAGAGGATTCCATCATTTTAACAAGCTTGGAAAACTGAACGCCAATATCTATATTTTCCTTTCGTTGGAAGGAAACAAACAAACAACCGAAACACCGAAATAACCGAAAATACCTTGAACTATTTACCTGATGTTGGTTTCTAATTTAGGTAAAAGGCTGTCTGATCCCTATAGAGTGCATTAATATTCCTCGCACTTTCCTTTGTGCTGTTGCCGTTATTGAATTCATAAAGCAAAATATGCCGAATATGCTCATTTGTCACTTCCATTCTAGCTTTGAAAAAAAAATAACCGTTAAAGTCGAATTGCACTTTTCAAAAACCTTGCAATAAAAGAAAAAAAACACAAGGTAAAATTACTACCTGCTTTTATAGCAAGTTGATGCAGGTAGTTGATGTACGAAATCCACTTCCGTCCACTTCCGATTTTAGTGCAGGCAATTAAAAAAATCACGTTATTTATGGGATGGCTCGTTAGATATACATATAATATACATGTGCATATATATATATATATATACATATACAGGCGCAGCCGCTGCCGTGTTGTCAGAAGTCTCCTTATCAACCACATGGTTCTGGGTTCAATCTCGCTGCGTCGCATCTTGGGCAAGTGTCTTCTACTATAGCCTTGGGCTGTTAAAATTCTTGAGAGTGTATGAATATATATATATATATAGGTAAAAAAAAAGACAAAAAACAATGACAAAGAACAACAACGTGAGGACGTGATACGGATAGTGTTATTAGACGCTCGGGAAAGGAAAGAGAGAGAGCATGACGTTTCCGGCGGAGCCCTTCGTCGGAAACAAGGAAAGTTCGAAGAATGGAAAAACGGAGGAAGAAAAAAATCGGCACCGATGCCCACGAGGTTACATTGTGGAAGGACAGGAAGAGGAAGTGGTGGAGGAAAAGTTCTTTCTAAGACAGGAGAGTGAAAAAGGGAGGTGAATATGTGTGCGTGCGCGAGGGTCATAGGATATGATATAATATATGTTAATCACTTTCTAACTATCTATACAGTATTCTGAATATAAAATGATGAAATACAGATTACATTAATTAAAGAACGTTATACTTTTTATAAGTTTAATCGTGATTGATTATATCATACGATAAAACTATATTTACAATTTTCAAAATATCAGAAACAATCGATTTTTCTATTAAACAATATATTTTTTTATGGGCTCATTTAGTGATTATAATATATGTATATCTCATAAATCAAATATTTGTATGCATTTTCACTAAAATATACACAAACAAACAAATATTATATTTCAATTTCTCTTACGTAAACCCGAAGGATATGTTTGCAAATGTGTTACTGCAAAGAACCACCATCGATATTCGCTTCATTCGATATTCTATATGCAGTTTCTTTCCCTGTATGCGGCGCCTCTTTCTCAATTTCATACATAAGAAGAGCAGTTTCGAAGCCGAGGACACCGGAGGTCTCTTATTGACTCCTACTAAGACAATTCCTTTCTCTATTTGCTGAGTGCGGTATCTTCCGTGTTTATGAACGAAGTGACAAGGTTGATACAGAAAGATGTGTTACTATAGATGGAAAACCTGCTGAGCTGCTTGCTCACCTCGAACGGAATGTTTTACTCAAGATACTTTCTGATGTCTAATTTGAATGCAAAAAATAATTGGCATATAACCATTGATAGTAGTTCTTGGTTTCAATAACAGTAATTTGCGTTGCTTATAGAAAATTAATTATTTGATAAAACAATCCAAGAATTCCGTTTCTTCTGTGATAGGGTCGTGATAAAAGATTGCAGTTATTAATTTGAAGAAATTCATATTTGAAAGATAACGAATTCAAAGCTAACAAATGAAACAGTAGGTACAAGACTAAATAAAAGGCAAGGGTATGCGCAGATTGATCATGACAGGGAATAATTAAAATAGCTATACATTAAGGAATGAATATAAATAAGAAAATAAGGAAATAGCTTCATAAATCACTGTAATTATTAATCTATGTGGCGGAAAGAAAACATGGCGGAACAAAGGAACATGAAATAAAGGAACATGGCGGTATTTCAAATTATAGAAATAATCAATTTGAGGTTAATTTTTTTAACGAATATCATGTTGCATACATTTATGAGTGAAAGTACGTGGGTTAGTGGTTAGCGTATTCGGCTCAAGATCGTAAGGTCGTGAGTTCGATTCCCGGTGTCGCGTTATGTCCTTCAACAAGATACTTTATTTCATGTTGCTCCAGTTCCAAACAGCTTGTAAAAATGAGTTGCATCTGTAATTAAAAGGGCCAACCTTGTTACATTCTGTGACATGCTGAATCTCCCCGGGAACTATGTTAAGTGTACACCTGTCTGTGGAATGCTCAGTTACTTGTACCTTAATTTCACGAGCATGCTGTTCCGTTGATCGGATCGCCAATTTGCAAATTCTAAGTCCTTTGGCTACAGATGACAAGGTTGGACAGTTGTTGTACTGATGACGGCTATTAAGGCAGAAACACGTATCCAGAATACGTATCCTTCCAGCTCCAGACAATACCTGTGTCCTTTTCTTTTCGTCAATGGCATGTCTACTTTGTAGAAATTCATGAATGGTGAGATTATCTCCCCTTCTCAAATGGCGCAATTCTTAATTACCATAACTATAAAACAACTTCTAGAGGCGAAGATAATTTTAATAAACCAAGAATCTATGTTACATGGTATTTGACATGCCTTATTTGTCTGTTAGCTAAATATACAGCAGTGAACACTGAGAGTTGTTCCTAAAATAGATGTAATATGAAAATATAAATTTATGTCGTTGATGCGGGATAAAATATATTAGCATAGAATGTTTAAATTTGAATGTTGGGCTTTTTCTTGTTTATCATATCACAATTTGAGAATTTTAATTCAGAAGGTAAACGAAAGAAAGTACACACCGTTATGAATATATGTGTAGCGTTTATATATATATAAAGATGGATATATAGATAGATATAGTTAGATAGATAGATAAATAGATAGATTGATAGATACATACATACATATACATATATATATATATATATACACACATATACACACACACACACATATATATATATATATATATATATATATATATATATATATATATATACGTGTGTATATGTACATATATATATATGTGTATATGTGTATACACATGTATATGCATATACATATATACATGTTAAATAATACATACATGCCTATACA
>NC_068996.1:44741601-44742696 GCF_001194135.2 Octopus bimaculoides | reverse complement strand
GTGGTGGTGGTGGTGGGGGGGGGGGGCTAGTCTATTACATCGCCACCATTGCGTAACTGGTATTTATTTCATCGACTCCCTAAAGGATGAAAGGCAAAGTCGACCTCGATAGAACTTAAACTGAGGACATAAGGACGACGAAAATGCCGGTAAGCATTTTACCTAGGCGTGTATTCTTCCAACTCACCGCCTTCTGAACCAAAGATAAAAGATAGAAGTCAATAACTTTGCTGTCCGGAAATACATATATGAAGTAAACAGCCATGTCCGTCAAGGGCATAACAAGGCACTTTATAATTGTTCTCATCAATCAATAAAGGAGAAATACAAAAAGGATAGAGTAGCATGTGAAAGTGAGAAAAGTGAGGGATGTGTTTGTAATGATCTTTAGAGCAGCAACCTGCTTATCAACTGAAGACGCTACATGTATATATATATATATATATATATGTGTGTGTGTGTGTGTGTGTGTGTGTGTGTGTGTGTGTGTGTGTGTGTGTGTGTGTGTGCGTGTGTGTGTGTGTATGCATGTGTGTATGTGTGTATATTATCTCCACCTCTAGAATCAGCAGTTTGTAAAGTGTAAGTTTCTCGGCTACAGACGACGATATCAAGCAGTTGTTGTGCTGATGATGGCTATGGAGATAGAAAACGTATTCTGAACACCTACTCTTTTATCTCCAGACAATAACCGTGTCCGTTTCCTTTTCCTTAATGGCATGTTACACACTCACATATGCATATATGCATTTATACGTATATGTAAATACATATCCTTTTATCCTTTTATTCTTTTACTTTTTTGTCATTTGACAGCGGCCATGCTGGAGCAACACCTTTAGTAGAACACAGTAACATCGATGGTGAGGGGACAAATACAGACATACAGACATAAATAATGTACGAAATCCACTCACAAGGCTTTGGTAGGCCCTTAAAAGACACTTACCCAAGGTGCCATGCAGAGGGACTGAACCCGGAACTAAGCTTCTCAGCACACAGCCACTCCTGCGCCTTCATACATACATACATACATACATACATACATACATATATATATATATATATATATATATATATATATATATATATATA
>NC_068996.1:44735747-44738603 GCF_001194135.2 Octopus bimaculoides | reverse complement strand
ATATATATATATATATATATATATATATACAATATATTTACTTACATACAAATTGTTGAATGTTTGTGTATATGTATAAATATAGGGGTGTATGTGTGTGTGTGCATACATACACACATATATACATGTGCTTTCACAAAGAAATATACGTGTGTGTGTGTGTGTTGCGCGTAAGTTTTATTTAGTTAAAGAGCGTGTACCCATATATTCTCACTCCAAACATGCATACACAGTGAAAGACAAAATGAAGATACAATACTTTAACTCGACTGAAAGTGTTTTACGAAAGAAAATGTTTCCGAGAATTTAGTAAACATTTAAATGTGCGATCCAATGCAGAGATCTTTCGTTCAAGACAGACAAATTCGGCAATCTATGTGAGTGTAATTGTAAAGTTATGTCATGAAATAGCCGTGTGATTACTCAGTTCGTGAGGTGAAACCTTTATCTGTAATATTGTGGTGCGGTAAATCCGTGCATCTCTTCTAATTAAAAGTCTATGTCTCTTGGGCTAATTTGTGAAAAGTCCCAGTCCGGCTCGCATGATCCTACTTGCTCACTGTATTCAGACTTATTCTATGAATGCACATTGACACTTGGTAGATATTAGATATTACCGAAGGATCACAATGCAGCACCCAAATAGTATTTAGATTGATGTTGAGCCTTTACCTTTTCTTTTTAGTTTTAGTTGGAAGCGGCCTACATCGCTATTGTTGTGGAAAGCTCTGGTGGTAATTTAGTAATTTCAGTGTCCGGAGGAATTGTTGTCCTGGATTCTTCAAAATTCTTCCCTCGGTATTACGATATGCACTGAATATTCCATAAAAGTCACATTGCTGAGGAAATCAGTAAATACTGCTCTTTGTTTTTGCAAACAGCATAAAGAGTTACCAGAAGTATTTTTGTTTAGTAATATTGTTAGGAGCCACCGAACACAGAGCAATCTCAACACAAAAGTAGTGTGTTGGGTGAGGAGTTTAACACTCAGGCAGGGCGTACCATTACAATAAAAATAGAGATTATAAGCACTTGAAAGACTTCAGTAATAGCACAGCTTAGTGGCTACTAATACAAAGTTTCAGAACGTGCAGGTAAACACCGGATATATCGGCATACATATGGTAGCTTTGCTCAACAATCCTGGTCAAAAACAGAGTGGGTTGATAGTATTAGAAATATTTGTTTGAATGTGTTAAATGTGACCACAAAATTGTTTTATGTAAACACCATGTACAAAGTATCAGCTAACGCACGTACAAATTATCTTCCAGAAATCTGATGAGATCAATTTGAAATAAACATAGCAGGTAAACTGTGTAAGAAGTTTATAGTTGTATTGATTTACAGACAGACGACATTTTTTGACAGGCTTGAGGACAAGAATAGTAATGCTGTATCCGGCGTTTTAATCACTACTAGCAGAAATATAGCATTAGAATTGCTCCCAAATAAGTCAAAGAAAACATAAGCTTTACTTCTATGAGAAAATTATAATAGCCATTTAAATTTTGAAAGCATTAACGTCAAAATGTCGATCTAGTTCGGCTCAGCAAGTACAATAGAACCTTGATTCAAATAAAATACTTGATAACGCAATCAAGTAAGCAACAGGAGCTTGCAGGGGGTCTAAAACCGCCTGGCCAACTGTGAGCCAACTTAACAGGAAAAGAGCTTCTCCAGAGATCCAACCGAACACTTGCTTTTTGCTGCATAATACCAAACTTTACGGCGATACTTCCTTCAACAACTAAGCAGCAGTTTGGCTATTGATGCTGAACGACTAATTAAAATACATAACAGATAAGAAGTTCAAAATACCTAACAAGTTTAAGACATCAGGTTCAGATATCAACCCTGGTTCGTCGTGAAGAATCAGTTCTCGACGAACGCTGGCTAGACTTCTGTGACGACACTTATAACATACACAAAACGTCAGCCTTCTTGAAGTCGCCAATTATTCTTTCATGCAAAAGGAATCCTTACTTCTTTCAGAGGAATTGCACTCTGACTTCTAATCTAAAAGTCTACATTTGTATTGCTCCTTAAAGGAATAACTGTTTCTATCGATCCCATCCCACGATGAAACCGAAACAGTTTTCATAAAGAGAACTAAACTAACCGCATATCTTTAATTTTAGAAGAATCGGAGAACTCAAAATATCCAACGTAAAGATGTCGATTGTATTTTGTATTACTCTAATGCTTTTGATAGTCAACAGACAGATCGTGTCATATATCCTTTTGAAATACAACATCGCAAAAGACACTGTCAAAGCCATTACCATCATCTAAAGGAGACCAAGTTTTATATGAAGGACAGATAATCCAACCAAAGTGTTTCCAACAGCAGCAGGAATCTCCTTCGGGAATCCTTCAATTCCAACAACAGGAGGAATTCTTCAATAAGCAGTGCGATTTGTTTATGTAATTGTAATGGGTTATATTCTTGGGCAAATTCTGAACCTCATCCAAGACAAAGGCATCACCATCAACTAGAAGTGATCAAGATGTCAGTAGAGTCACTACTTGTTTGGTTTTGTCTATGTCGATGATCTTGCCGTCATAAGGCCATCAACTGTGTTGACAAGAGCAAAACTCTGTCAACATCTCTTGAACAGGTTCCAATCAAAATTGTACTGTTTCGCATTGGAAAGAAAAGCAATATAACTGTACAATGAGGATGAAAGCTACACTCTATGCTAGCACATAAATAAGGAAGCTAAATGACTTCACGTAACCTGGGTCCTAATTGCTTTCCTTATGAGAATTGTGTAAACGTATGCGTTGGTCATTATACACACATATACCATTATACACACACACACACACACACACACACACACACACACACAC
>NC_068996.1:44731441-44735737 GCF_001194135.2 Octopus bimaculoides | reverse complement strand
CACACACACACACACACACACACACACACACACACACACACATACGAAGGCTTCCGTCTACCAAATCCACTCAGAGGGCTTTTTACTACTATAGTAGAAAACACTTGCCCAAGGTGCCATGCAGTGAGATTGAAACCGGAACCATGTGGTTGGGAAGCAAGCTTCTTATCACACAGCCACGCTTACGAATGTTTTTATTATTGTTAGTCGTATTGTGTTCGTTACTTGTATTTTCATAATGTATTCTTTTTAACTATTTTACTTCAGATACCCTTATTTTCATTCTGAGAATGTCTTTTTTTTTTTTAATTTACTTGTCTTTTAGGGCCCAGAAAGATGGCTGCATCTGGAATATTTTCTTTTCAAATTTATATACACGTTTTAAAGTATTTTCATATTTTTGCTAAATTATTTGCTGTAGATTTATCAGCGTGCATTATGTAGATAAAGCTACCGTTATTCATTTGAAAGCCTTTGCTGAAGGTATTTCAGACGAGGTAATAAAAAAAACTACTACACAATAAAATGATTTCATTTATGTGAGAGCAGCGCCGGATGAAGGGAATATTATACTGTAACATACTTCGGGACGAGAATGCAGTCAGTCTATTTAAGCGAGTTTACTTCCACTAGCAGAACTGCACTGATATTTGTTTAATCAAATCCATATTAAAGAAAAGTCAAAATCTACCGTTGTTGGATTTGAACATAGAATATAGATAGATGTTACTTATAGGTATTCATTCAGGTATCTGGATAAAAAACTCCAGTTTCTAATTTGTAATAATCACTTTAGTTAGGACCTTAAGATATGGTACGGAAAAACTAAATACTATTTTGAGACACGAAAAGGTCACAATGACCAGATTAATGAGTTAGGTAAATGGAAGTTGATCACAATAACCAGATTAATGCGTTATTTAAATGGAAAAGTGATCATAATAACCGGATTAACCAGATGCAAATTGATGAGCATAACTGGATCAATGAATGAGTTAATTGGAAATTGATCACAATAACCGGGTTTGTGAGTTAGTTAAATGGGATGGTGAGTTAGTTAAATTGATGGCAATAACAGGATTGACGAGTCAGTTGAATGGAAAATGATCACAATAACTGGATTAACGAATAACTTATATCGAAATGATCACAATAACCGGATTGACGAGTGAGTTAAATGGAAATTTGTGGAAATAACAGGATTTACGAGTTATATAAACGGAAATTGATCGCAATAACCGGATTGATGAGTTCGTTAAATGGAAATTGAGACAGGCCATCATAATGAGCGAGTATGAACGCTCTTTCGAGTGGTTCTCGCGATAGAAGAGAAAAGTGACACGTAATCTACGAACCGATTTTTGGCAGACCATGGAATTTTTCTACATGCAGTTTACGAAATTACATAGAAAGAATTACGGTTTTGAATAATGCATTGGATATATCTTAGAGAAAAGAATTAAAAGCAGGAATACTATGTTAAGTAATGGAACAGAGATTAAACAAAGTCAGGCTTAGACATTCTTAGGAATATATCGAATACAAAACGTATAATGCATAGAAAGTAAAGAAAAGGTAAGTGACGGGTGGCGGGGGGAGGGAGATATTATTGATGGCATTACATGAATACATAACCCGACCAAAATTAATACCTAGCTGATCCGAGAATTAGTTAAGGTTATGAATATTCTCAACTTGAAGTTAGAGGAATTAGCAAGATTAGAAAATAACATTTAGGAAAACCACCAGAATGCTCACTAAGATTATATTTACGGTCAAAGATGTAGAAATTTTCTATGCATGCATACATACATACAAACATACATACATATATACATACATACATACATACATACATGCATACATAATATATATATACATACATACATACACATACATACACATACATACACATACATACATACATATATGTGTGGGGATGTAGGTGCGTGCGTGTGAGTGTGTGTACATACATGCATATACATATGCATACATACACATAGACAGGCATATATACATACATGCATACATGCATACGTACATACATACATAATACATACATTCATACATACATACATACATATACATACATACATACATACATACGTACGTACATACATACGTACGTACGTACGTACATACATACATACATACATACATACATACATACATACATACATACATACATACATACGTGGTCTGTAGAAGAAATCCACTCCATAGAGTTTAAAACCCGCTTGATATTAACATTAAACCTGAAACCTCCCGAAAAATAGTGATATCGACAGGCTCTGCCTAAGAGAAAATAGTGGAGGTAGAGGCTTGAACTCACTGCAGACAGTCTTTGGAAGTCGTATAGTCTCTCTCAGACAGCACTTGCTAAACAAAAGATAAATACATTAACTTAGTGCTGAAAATTGAAGAAAACCGTATCCTGCGTGTCAGTAGCTAGCTCCTCAGGAAGTACTTTCTTCCTGATTCCCTCCTACACAATCTTAAAACAGCCGGGTTAATATATCTCAAAGAAGACTTGGATAAGAAACGCTCAGCATCCTCTCAATCCCACAAAAGACGATGCGTGGCTATGTTCCTGAAGATAGTTACATTGACATGAAGTGAAGTCTCTCTTGTACTCGTGACCGCTTCAAAGTCTATGCAATCCAAGGACAGAAGATTACTACGAAATACCCAATAAACTAAATAATAAACGAAAAAGACAGTGAAGCCCTTACAGCTCCAAGATGATATGTAGATTATGTCGTATTTCTGTGGAAGACACACATGTGTTTAAAAGCAGTCCCAAAATGTCATCAAGGTATTAACTCCCCATGCGATACGACGTTGTTGCAAAAACAATATACAATGCCATTCAGAAAAAAAAAAGACTGTCCTGAAATAAATATGAAGAATCTCGCTGTTGTTGAATAATTACACAAACATCAACACAAGGAATACCGATGGAACATTTCCATCAAACCATCTATCAATTGTAAGTAGAAGAACAGGCTAGATATAACTGCTCGAGACAAACATGAAAAAGTGCTTTGTCATTGAGATCAGCTGTTCTGCTGATGTGAAATATCTCATTGAAAATCAAAGATAAAGAACATAACTATGGATAACTACTTCGAAACCTCCAGCTTCTATATCTAGATTACAAATTTACATTTATACCAATAATGATTGGTGCACTTGGTTTTGTGAGTAAATGCCTAAATGACAATCAGGATAAGCTGAGGTTTTCAGAAAAAGAAACCAACCAATTACGTCGAACGTTACAAATACAGTCTGTAAGTGGAACAGGCTTTTCTCAAGTTTAAAATGTGACATTGTTTTCGTTACCTCCATTCCAAAGATGGAGTTTTATATCTTTGTTAGAAACCAGCTCTTTCTTCGGGTGAAGGAATTAAATGATTGAAAACAGACGACCACGCACACACACACACATACACACACACACACACTTATACATATATACATACACACATAACAACATTTTTTTCTTACCTTCATACAAGTTTTACTTTAGTCAAAGACAAGTTAGCAAGTGATGTTCCCGAAAATATGAAACTATTTTCACTCGGAGTTACATAGAAATAAAAAGCTCCAAATATTTAAACAAATTGCCCCTGAGACCGAACATATAACTGCTTGCAACCGAGTAGCACGCACCACTCACGTTGTGTCAAAGCCCGAATCGTTGTTTTGTTATAGTCTTCTCTGTGTAAGGTTCTCTGGAAATCTTGCCTCTTCGATGCCCTAACGCAGGAGTAGTCAAAGCAATCTGCGAAACACTTTCTCTCTCTCTCTCTCTCTCTCTCTTTGATATCGAGTCCTCTGTTACCAAGTCTCCACTTTGCTCTGTGTAAGTGCTATGTTGTGCTATGTAAGTGCTATATTACTTTCGCAATGTTAGTATGTCTCCAGTTTGCGCTATGCTTTATTTTTGATGTTCACTATGTGAGTGCAATTTGTTGTTCTTGTTTATTTTATTAGTGTTGTTTTTGCCTTCGCTGTTATTGGGTGTATGTGCGTTTGTCCGCTGGTTTATCTCAGTGATATTGATAAGCCATAAAAATGACGAAACATCGATGTCCATCATTCCGAGATGGGATTAGAGGTGAGTTCTCTCGCCTGCTTATGAATTTCAGGTGTTTTAACACCCGACGCTTTAAGGAAGTATTCTCCATCTCATCAAAAGCTTGTCGGCAAATACGCGTTGTATATGCTTTCGGTATGTGTGGTTGATAATGTTTATATATATATATATATATATATATATATATATATATATAT
>NC_068996.1:44724110-44729110 GCF_001194135.2 Octopus bimaculoides | reverse complement strand
TGGGTTCCGTCCCACTATGTGGCACTTTGGGCCAGTGTCATCTACAAATAGCCCCGGGCCGAATAAAGCCTCGTGAGTGAATTTGTTTGGCAGAAACTGAAAGGCGGCGAGCTAGCAGAAACGTTAGCACGCCAGGCGAAATGCTTAGCGGTATTTCGTCTGCCGCTGCGTTCTGAATTCAAATTCCGCCGAGGTCAACTTTGCCTTTCATCCTTTCGGGGTCGATAAATTAGGTACTAGTTACTGGGGTCAATGTAATCGACTTAATCCGTTTGTCTGTCCTTGTTTGTTCCCTCTATGTTTAGCCCCTTGTGGGCAACAAAGGAATAAGAAACTGAATGTGCGTCGTATATATATATATATATGTATGTATGTGTGTGTGTGTGTGTGTGTGTGTGTGTGTGTGTGTGTGTGTGTGTGTGTGTGTGTGTGTGTGTGTGTGTGTGTGTGTGTGTGTGTGTGTGTGTGCGTGCGTATCTATATATGTATCTTTGTGTCTGTGTTTGTCCCGCATCACCACTTGACAACCTGTGTTGGTGTGCTTCTGTATCCGTAACTTGGTGGTTCGGTAAAAGAAAACTATAGAATAAGTACCAGGCTTAACAAATAAGGGCCGCAGTCAAACGACTGAAAAAAGTAAAAGAATAAAAGAATATCCATGCTTATATATACACACAAACTTACATATGCACATGTATAGGTAAATATGTCTGAGATGCGTGTGCGTATCAACACGGTTTTTTTCTCTATTTATTTTCTCTTATTCCTTTCTTGTTAAAGAGCGTAGGCTCGAAACGTAAAATACTTTTTCATTTTCCTGAGCGTCAAACTAATGCACCTGCTTGTTGTTCCTACACCTGTCTTCGTCTTTGTTTTTCAGTAAATTTTCATTGTGTGTGTGTATGTGTGTGTTTGTGTGTGTGTGTGTGTGTGTGTGTGTGTGTGTGTGTGCGTGCGTAGGTGTACATGTTTGCGTATGCATGAAATATGATGATATGCTATATTAATCGCACTCAGATATGCTGTTGGCCATACCTCCACTCCTTCTTGTCCTCTATCATCTCTACAATATCTGTGTCCTCTTGCAATTACTGCACACATATCCAACAAGGTTTTCTTCTTTCATTTTTACTATACGCTCGTTCTCATAGTAAGAGCTGACCTACAACGAAAATTTTTTTCTCCAATGTGTCCCAGTGGTTGTCTTGTTTGAGGGTCTCCATTAATAAAATTATATTTTTAAATAATATATTGTTACTTTCAAGAAATGTTCTTCACCTTCTTTGATATCTTGTTTTATATCCCATTTAGTCTGCTTTCCATTACCTTTGTGAGTATCAGCATTGAGATCCATATATCAATGCACTTTCTACAGCGTCTCCAAAACTGTATTTCAAAGTAATCTGATAACTTTGACTTTCATATTACGGACACCTTTATTTGTGTCATTGCCAATGTAATTTTTTACTTCACTATTATATCTCTTCGAGCTTTCTGTCTATGATCCCAGATATTTTAAGTAATTTGGTAATTTGGCTTTTTCATGTTTGCACCTTTTGATGGTATAATGTATTCGTTTGGTTGACTGCAAGCCATAAAATTTGTTTCAGCTTCCCCTACTCGTTGAAGTAATGGTTGAGCTTCTTTGACAGTATCAGCATTAAAAGCTATATAATATGCCTAATATGTATCCATTATAATAGTTGCAGAATGATGTCTGTTTTATTAACGTGCTATCTGAAAACCTGTTTCTTCAACATTTCATGTTGCATTTCTTAATGAGTTGTTGAAGGTCAAAGTGAACATGGAAGCTACATGAGTCTACTTTGTATTACTCCTAGGATCTCAAAGTATTTTGTATCACCATTAGGTAATAAAGCTTGAGCAACAGTATGTTTGTTGAGAATATTGTCTGTACTTACAATGGTGCTAAGGATACCATATTATTGTATCGCACGTTCGACGTACGATATAAAGGGATAATAATAATGTCCTTGAAAATCGTTCTACTCAAGATACTGGTAATAATCCTCCACAATACGCAACTTTCGGCTTTACTCGGATTTCCTTTATTTAGGCACATGGCGTTTATAAAGAGGGGACACCACAAGGACAGACAAAACAAGACATCGGGTCCATATAAATACATTTCGGATGATTTGTGAATATGATGAAGATGAGGATGAAATGACTTACTTGCCCCAAAGCAAGTAGATTCATTTTACTGTTTTTTTAAAAATTAGTTTTACTTCACAGCCTTGTATCTTTTCCTTAACACAAAATTACAACAAATGCTGCATTATATCGTCAAAAATTACAACAGCCGGCAGCTCGTCGTATCTATACTGAAATGGTTTCTTTTCAAATCTTTCGAAATAGTTCTATTAAACACTCCCCTCTTTCTCTCTCCAACAGTACCCCCTTCTTACCTTCATGGTTTACCATTTTTACCCTAATAATATTTTTCATTTTTGTTACTCTCTTTTCAATTTCGACGCCTTTTTCATATATTATGAGGCTTCTTAAATTTCTCCCTGTAGGTGTCGTTCTCTGATATCCTTTACCACTCTCTTTGTCCGTCATAAATGTATCTGTCTCTATTTCGCTGTCTCTTTCGTTTCTTTCCCTCTTTCGTACTCCTTCTTCCTTACTAGTTGAAGGCGACGGTTCGTGCGTTCGCATTTCACTTGATTTTTCATTTGGTTTTCCATTTTTCCATTTTCTTTCTTGTTCTCTTCTTCGTTTGTCTTTCTTTTTTCTCCTTATGGCTTTTTGGTGTTGATTCTAAGTTCTTTTATTTCTTTTCACCACCGTAAATGGCTCCTCCATTTTCTCCTCCTCAAAGGCAGTACTATCTTCCTGCTATTTCTGTTATTTCCTCTTTGTCTTTCTGGGAACACTTGGCCTTCAGGTGTCCCCTTACTCCACACAAAACACATATTGGAGATCTACACTCCACAACAATCAATCCTCAATCTAGTCTCATCCAGCAAAATCAGCTCTTCTGCAATCTTATGGAGGTCTGGCAGACTTATATGGACTGTCACCTCTAGCCCATATCCCCAGCGGTTCACCTCCGTAGTTTTGGACATTTTCAAAATTTCTGCATCTTCCTCTGTATGGTAGAGGATGGCTGCCACCAGCCATGCCTCATCGATTTCAGGGGGCACTCTACCTATCCTTACTATGGCCGCACGTTTGCTACAGTAAGTTGGCAGTAGTGTCCACTCAACTCATATCAAGGCCAGAGTGGAGTATTTCTTTGCTTCATTTTCCTTTACAATGCACACCTCTACCGTGCCGAATTTCCGTCCTCTTGTGTAGAACGTGATAAATACCTTCACCTCTCTCAAAGACTCCTCTACTGCTTCCGTCGCTGCTATTTCTACCTCCTTCGTTTTTATGTTTAACGTTCTGTAGATAATAGTTCATTTCTCGGTATTCTCACTGACTTCCTTGGGAGGCGTCAGCCTAAGACAGTCTCCATCCTTTTTCAACAAGTCGTTATACTTCTTTAAATTCTTGTCTTTAAATTCTCTTTCAAGGAATTGCATAACTGCCCGCTTGCACTGGTCTATTATTCATAACTTCACCCATAAATGGGGAAGACAAATAAAAATTCCAGCAAATTCAACAATAACAATGTAACAATTCTGGCAATAACAGGTTTACAATAACAGCTTAACAATTACAGCACTTACATTTCAACTCACCCGAATACAACGACAACGATCGGCTTTCCTCTGCTCTCAAGGCTTTCTGTGTATGTCCATTTATATTTTAGCAGAGTACATTAGGAGCTAACCTATAGGGGTGTTCTACTTCCAAACAACACATGTTTTGAGAATCTCCAAAACAGGTGCAGGCGTTGTTGTGCCGTAAGAAGCTTGCTTCCCAAACACATGTTTCTGCTTTCAGTCCCATGGTGTGGAACCTTGGGCAAGTGTCCTCTACTAGAGCCTCGAGACGACCAAAGCCTTGTAAGTGCACATGGTGGATGGAAACTGCAAGAAGCCCATCGAATATATATGTATATATATATATTTATGTGTGTGTATGTCTTCGTCTCTGTGCTTGTCACCGCATCACTCCTTGACGACCGGCCTTAATGTTTTAAATCTCCGTAACTTAGCGGTTCGGCAAAAGAGCTCGACAGATAAAGTATTAGGCTTTAAAAATAAGTCCTGGGATCGAATTGTTCTACTAAAAGGCTTCAAGACAGTGCTCCAATATGGCCGAAACAAATAAAAGAATCTGACAAAGTTTTAAAATATTTATAGGTTCTGATCTTTGATATTCTCAGGAAGCCTTCGTATTGCATAAATTTGCGATAATGTTGCTCTTGCTAGACGAAAACATTATTGATTGATTCTTAGTAATGTTTCTATATGGCACGTATTCTAAAGAGCTACATTTTGTCGCAATAACGGATAACGCCACTTAATTCCACTCTATTGTCTAGAATTTACTTTCGCTATGATTCGTAATAAATTGTTCTTTTGATATCAGTCCAGCATTTAGATCCTAAAAGAATAAAAAAAGCAACAGTTCCAAAGAATCAGTAATCTCTTTGACACGGCAGTATTCAAACTTATCCAGACTAAAGAACTTTACCGTGTTGTTAATTATGTGTTCTTTCATCATAAAGACTGCAAAAACGAGCCAAGTTCTACATTAGTTCTCTACCTTAGAAAAAAGAAAAAAACGCGTCCTGTCTCCATCAAAATCACACTATAACGCCATAAATAAACCATCCTAGATTGTAAGTGCAGGAGTAGCTGTGTGACACCTTCTACTATAGCCTCGGGACGACCAAAGCCTTGTGAGTGGATTTGGTAGACAGAAACTGAAAGAAGCCCATCGAAGTTCAGTTCCACTGCGTGGCACCTTGGGCAAGTGTATGCTAATATAGCCTCGAGCAGAAAAAGCCTTGTGAGTAGATTTGGTACACGGAGACTGAAAGAAGCTTGTCGTATATATATATATATATATATATATAT
>NC_068996.1:44722087-44723488 GCF_001194135.2 Octopus bimaculoides | reverse complement strand
ATATATATATATATATATATATAGGAATACAATGGGCTTCTTTCAACTTCCGTCCACCAAATCCACTCACAAGGCTTTGGACGACCGGAGGCTATGATAGAAGACACTTGGCGAAGGTGCCACGCAGTTGGAGTGAACCCGGAACCATATACCACACCATCACGCCTATTTATTTACATATCATTTCATTTTATCTTTCACTCGTTTCAGTCATTTTACTGTGGCCATGCTGGGGTAGCACATTGAAGGATTTTAGTTGAACAAGTGAATCCCAGTATATCCAATATACTACTGGAAGGATCCCTATTTATAAGCATTTATATCCAAATGCTTGCTACTGCAATGCGACAGTACGATTGAATAATAGATATAAGTGGAGGTAAACAAGAGTTTATCCAGAATTTATAAGGCAGGCAAGGAAGAAAAATATATAGTTCACAGAAGAGCTCCAGATATTCTCCGTATAGAAGACAGTAGTGCTCAAAAGATTCAGTTTTAGATACCGATGTCTTTAGAGGGGTTCTATTCCACAACTTAAAGAAAGGTTGTGAGAGGGATCAAATTGAGCGGGTATAGAAGCAATTATGCGGATAAACAAATTAGATACATCAAATATATTAAATACACACTGTGTATATATGTATACATGTAAAACAAAGGAAAGCAAAAGGTGGAGCCTGTCAGATGATGAATTATTAAGTATAAACATATATATATATTTATGTTAATGGGTTCAGCTTAAACAGAGTACAAACGGGCATTCTCTCGGTCGTTTGTGCTCTGTGAAAGTTGGACCTATTAGTATTTGCCTTCGCTCGTTTTGCATGTATACATATATATATACAGTTTGTATTTAATGTACCTAATATATCTTATATATTTGGTGTAAATAATATATATATATATATATTTGCATTACTTCTTGTAAACCGTAGTGTCACTGGGTTAAAGAATTTCTATAAGCTAATCAATGCTTCATTTACCTTGTGAATTACCAAGTAGTGTGTATATTAATTTGTAGTTTTGAAATCAGTAGCTCTTTGACTGCTATTTCTGAATTCTCAGTATGTTGGAGAAGCAGGTTACTGTCAATCCCTATATATTTATGATCATAAATGATTTTTACCGAAAAGGTTTTTTCATACTGAGCTACCCGGCAAAATTGTTAATTATTAATTTTATTACTAATTGACGATTCCCTGCCCTGCATATCTATATTTTAATAGTGTGTATGTACGTAGATATGAATGTGTGTATGCCTGTACATATGTGTGTACGCATGTATGTACGAATGTATATGTGTATGTGTGTGTATATTAATTGACGATTCCCTGCCCTGCATATCTATATTTTAATAGTGTGTATGTACGTAGATATGAATGTGTGTATGCCTGTACATAT
>NC_068996.1:44718398-44718753 GCF_001194135.2 Octopus bimaculoides | reverse complement strand
TTTTTTTTTTTTTTTTTTTTGCTTCTTTCTATTTCACTTCAATTTCAAAATTACCGCTAACCCATCCCACATTGCCGCAAGAAACTCGTCTGTTTGCCTTTCTCTGCGTCATCACCACGACCTCCGACATCGACATTGTTTTGTCTTCGTCGTCTTCGACAACGTTGTCGACGTCGTCGTTGTCGTTATCACCACAATGATCGTTGTTGCTGACAGCATCGTCGTCGTCATCGCCGTCATTACCAGAATGGTTGTCGTCACCATCATCGTCGTCACCATCATTGTCGTCGTCATCATCGTCCTGAACCATCATCATCGTCATCATCATCATCGTCATCATCATCATCATCATCAT
>NC_068996.1:44717574-44718298 GCF_001194135.2 Octopus bimaculoides | reverse complement strand
TATATATATATATGTGTGTGTGTGTGTGTGTGTGTGTGTGTGTGACTGTAGTGAGTGTATGAGTAAGTGAATCCGGGTATAGGTAACTTTATGTAATATTGACACACTCAGCCTGACATTTCCACACAAACCAAACATAAATTATCTGTATATTCTCCTTCTTTCGCTCTTTCTTTTTTTCTCCTTTTCTGTCTTTCTCTTTCTCTCTCTACTTCCAGTCCTTCTTTTTCTTTCTCTTGTCCCCCTTTCTCTTCTCCCTTTCTTTCCTAACAAAACGCAATGATGCGTATGATTCCTTATATCCCTAATAATCTGCTTAATTAGTTTTAAATTCTCTCAGATCAATTTTGGTAGTGTGTTTTAAGTCGAGATGCTTCCTAAAACTGTTAATTTACTCCAAGAAACAGAGATTGACAAGGGAAAAATATACAGAAAATATAAATATAAAAAAAGCCAAAAAACAAAAACAAAGAAATTCTCCCCCCACCTTTTTTTATTTGTTTGTTAGACTTCCTATTATATCAATCTTGAAAAGCAGTTTACTTTCTATTCCAAAATAAATAAATAAAAATTGAAAACTAATTCAATAAATAAATTTTTTAAAAAATACACCTACAAATATAAAAATAACTAACTAAATAAATGATTATTAGAATCCACAATGATTATTTTCTTCGCAAATTTTCCAAAGAAACTTAGTCGGCTCTTCCTCGCAGTTAAATTT
>NC_068996.1:44714556-44717129 GCF_001194135.2 Octopus bimaculoides | reverse complement strand
AGCATCGTCGTCGTCATCGCCGTCATTACCAGAATGGTTGTCGTCACCATCATCGTCGTCACCATCATTGTCGTCGTCATCATCGTCCTGAACCATCATCATCGTCATCATCATCATCGTCATCATCATCATCATCATCATCATCATCATCATCATCATCATCATCGTCGTCGTCGTCGTCGTCGTCGTCGTTACTATCATCATCCTCGTCGTCGTCGTCGTCAACCATCATCATCATCATCGTCATCATCATCATCGTCATCATCATCATCATCATCATCGTCGTCGTCATCGTCGTCGTCATCGTCATCATCATCATCATCATCGTTATCATCGTGGTCGTCGTCGTCGTCATCACCATCATCATCATAATCGTCGTCGTCATCACCATCATCATCGTTATCGTCGTCGTCGTCACCATCATCATCGTTATCGTCGTTGTCGGTGATATCGTCATCGATGGAGTCTTCATAGTCTTCATCGTTCCTATCATCACCATTGTAATCATCATTGTCATCGTCTTTGCCTCTACTTCTGTTTCTTTGTAATATCAGTACATCATGTTTTCTCTATTCCTCTGAGAGGAAGAAGATCCTCTTTGCAAACTTCTATTATCTATTATCATTTTTTACCAATTTCAAGACTTCCGGTGGAATCGAAGCTACAATGACTTGATGAATTACTATTGGTCTATTTTCTGGTAAATGTATCATAAAGATTCCAACACAGAAGCTGCAGTATTCTTTTTGAGAATTGCGTAGTTTTAAACTCAGTCATTGATAGCTGGAATTTTTCTTCACACATTCCACCGAAAATCCAGTCTAGAAAAGTGTAGGTACGAAAACACTTCAAGAATTTTGCCGTAAGTTTAAGACTTAGCTATACTCAGTCTCGTTCAGTAGATCTAGCAATGTTGATGTTGCGGGTCGTAGAATCGCAGTTGTGAATTGTGTATCAGGTGGGATTCAGTGGAGAGCACGTTTTCTTGAAAATTCCTCGACAGATCGCTATCACAAAAAGTACTGTTCTACACTAATATCTAATATCTAATGGCTGTGCAGCTTCATTTCTGACATAATTACGTGAATGTTTTTTCTCGTAGTTAGTGGCATAAGTCGCTCACTTTACCAACAAATTCCATCAATCCAGAGTTCAGACAATAAGTAGTTTAATAGATGCTAGTGCTTGCAAGGAGTGTGTATCCACAGCACAATGTTGTAAGTGACCAGATGGAATATAGTGTTTGTGGCGGATAGTCTTGAGAAGTGCCAGTTCCTCGATATCTCTTTGATAACTCTTTGCAAGGTAAATTTCACTTCTATAAGCAGCGTGAGTACTACATATATATATATATATATATATATATATATATATATATATATTGGTTTTAAATTGTGGCACAAGGTGGGCAATTTCGGGGGAGGGGTAAGTCAATTTTATCGACCCCAGGGCTCAACAAGCACTGATTTTATAAACTCTGACAGGCAAAGTCAACACCGGCGACATTTGAACTCAGAACGTAAAGGTGGACAAAGTGCCACTAAGCATTTTGGTGGAATGCTAAATATTAGCAAGTGTTCTGTCAGCTTCTTGTCTTCTGACAGAAAGACGTTCCTCTAGACTCCCTCTAAGAAATCTTATGTAGTGTTTCTCAACACTAACTTGGGTTTCATAATAATAGAGATACCGCCATTGTTAAAAGAGTCCATTGCTGTGCTCTTCTATAGAAGAATCATTAGGTCTGCCATACAATTTAGGCAGGCAGACGCCGAGAAGATTACATTTCAGGCAAATTTACATGATCTGTTTAGAGCTGAACAAACTAGAAATAATCATACAGTAATTGCGTAATTGTTGAGACCTAAACTCAAATCTCTCCTGACTTAGCAGATATGTTATCAACGGTTACTGGGCTTTTTTTTTTGTACCTAAAATTACATAATCAAATATATCTTCCGTTTATATGATGCTAGGGTTTGATTTGAAAGGCATCTGTATGTTTATTTGTGTCAGGTCAAGCTACGTGCGTAGAGATTTCCGTAGAGGTTCATTCAGTAATTTAGTGATTTACAGTGCTGAGACAAAAATCTTCCGGTAATTTTTCAAATACAGAACACTGATATTATATTAATATCTATGAATGTTGCCTATGAAAGCTTTAAAATGTTTCATATCACAGAGCCTTCTTCTAACAATAAGAACAGAGGTATCTTTTCATTTGCTTCTTCTATACTCATAATTTCCATTCATGTTTAATCTATAATATTTTTTTTTTCAATTTTTACTTTCTTCACATCTTTTGAACAGTGCTATGAAAGAAGTAAAAAATTCACTGCTTCACGTGTTGTTACCATGTTTTCTTAACATAGATCTCTGTTCAGTAAGGAGAAAACAGAGCAGTTCATTTATCTAGCAAAATAAAAAGGAATAAAGATGAAAGAAAACAATAAGTTTACGCCATTTTAGGTTTAACTTATTGGAGTTCTCTCAAAATTACAAAGAGGAAAAATCTTATCTCCCGGCTTAGATACAGCAATATACATACATACACATATATATGTATGTCTGTATAT
>NC_068996.1:44709556-44714224 GCF_001194135.2 Octopus bimaculoides | reverse complement strand
TTTGTTTGCCTATTTTCAAAACTAATTTTGCATTCGCAAAGTGATTATTTTTTGGCGAATGAAAGACCGAAAAGAAGAGGGAGAAAGTGTACATAAAGATAAGAAGTAAAAGATATATTGAAGCGATAGAGGGTGCCATGAGAGAAAAGAAATGGAAAAACAGCTAATAAGAAAATAAAGACAGAAAGAATGAGAAAGAGAAAGATAGAAAGGTTTAATGTCAGACGGCAGCTGAGAACAGATTGAATAAAAGAAATAAAACTTGTATAAGCAAAGTGGAGAAACTTTATATAGGAGAAAATCGACTGAAAGACAAATACAGAAGAGTAGAAAAGAAGAAAGAATAAGAGAAAGAGGAGAGTGAGAGAGTGAGAGACAGGAGAGAAGGGGGAGAGAGAAAGAAATAGTAGTAGTGAGAGAAATGGAGGGCAGAGTGAGAGATAGAGGGACGAAGAGAGAAAGGAATTGGAAGGACAGAGGGAACAAGTATGAATAAATAAGGATATTAATACTCATAGATAGATAGATAGATAGATAGATAGATAGATAGATAGATAGATAGATACATACATACATACATACATACATAGGTAGATAGATAGATAGATAGATTTCTTTATTAAGCCACACAGGGCCGAACACAGAGCGGACAATGCAATGTAGAATTTTTCTTTTCAAAACTGATCAATAGGGATCAAAAAGGTTTTGGGACGGGTACACAAAGAGATAACAAGGTAACGTTTTAACAACAGAAATTCCCAAAAGAGGGAGAAAATATAACACTGACTAGGGTTATCTGTGGAAAGAAAAACCTATAAAAACAAAAGCACGGTAACCTCGGAAAAAAACCATTAGAGCATAGCGACCTTTCTCTTTTTGTTCATGCTCAAAGTGGTTTCTTCATTCATGCGTACCATCTTTGCTACATTCACCCATCTTTTATTAAATCTTCCTTTAGACAAAACTTTCCTCTCTACTCTTACCTTCTTTTTCAAGTAATATTTGAAAAAGTTGAGGTTGGCCAGAGAGGAAAGTATTTTTCCCTACACCTTTCAAACCAGTCCGATGAAAGCCACCAGTACGATGAAAACTGATTTGCCTTTCCGGTTAAAGGAAGGTGGCGGAGTATTATTTACGATAGATTCTGCTGACAAACGGATTCGTCTCACAGTGACAGCAGCCGTTCGACATAGGCTCACAGGTCTGAAACATTTTGACACTGCACGAGTGCGTGCAGAACGGTTTCATTGTTCTGGCCGCATATGGGGCAAGTCGCCTCGGTATTTCTTGAACAGTATCTCTACACATTATCTCGAATGGGCCATGATCCCCTATAGCACTGCCAGGTCAGGGATCTCTGCAAATTGTCCATAGGTCCTGGCCCGAAAATGGTCTTGAAGAGGCGAGTCAGGTATTCCCTGTCAACGCCCAGAGTCACCCCAAGAACGTCGTCGCACCTCTCCTCCACTAATCCTCTACAGAACGCCTAGGTGGAACTGAAATCATATAAGTTTGAGCCCGGGTGGCAGGGCTGCTCGCGAACATGGCGACATTTGCCCAGCCTCGGTCTCTGCTTGATCCATGATTGCATTTCGGTCAATGAAACGAGCTGCGGAAAGCGCGTCTCACAAACGGCAACTACACCTGTTCACCGTCGTCTATGAAACGCTAGAGATGTCGCAGACTCAGCGCATCTCTGCGCATCATCAACCACAGCATATCCATCCATCCATTTAGCGGATGTTCACAGTAAATGGATCGCCTAACCTTCGGAACGCTTCCCCTCCACAAAAATCGGAAGACTGCATTCGTGTTTCACGATGGTAGGATCGGGACAAAGCACGACGGTCAGACGTAGTAGATGACGGATGCGATGTGCACATTCGCCATCTCAGCCCGACCTTTAAGAGATAGGTTCCTCTCGGCCCATAGCTAGGTGAGAGTGACCATCCTGCTCGTTATCTCATCCCAGTTCTTCTCCATTTGGAGGTCTGGATCGAACCAGACTCCGAGCAATTTAACCGGTCCGTCGGTCCAGTGTCCTACAATGGAAACGCTGTTGGACGGAATGGCCTTGCTTCTTCAGGTGCCAAGCCACAAGCCCACTGACTTTTCTGGGTTAATTTTTGCTCCCGTTACCGATTCGTATTCTTTTAGTGTCTCACCAACCAGGTCAATATGCGTGTGGCTTGAAACTATGACGGTGACATCGTCCGTGTATGCAGTCACGCTTCTTCCGCATCCCAGTTCTCGCGGGATATCCCTCAGCGTTGCCAACTTCTGCAGTAGTGGCTCTAGAATAAATATGTACACAAGCGAGGAGAGGGGGCATACTTGACGGACCGAACGCGTGATGTTAAATGGTCTGGACAAATCACTATTTACGCGAACTACCGAGCGGGTGCCACTGTATAAAGCAACGATTCAACTGCAGAAGACTGGACCAAAACCAGCCACCCTAAGGACTGCCTCCAAGTATCGATGGTCGACCCTATCGAAAGCTTTTGACTCATCGAAATTGATCAGCGCTCTACCCATGTCAGGTTTGTTAACTACCCTGTCTATGATGTAGCGCTTCAGATGGATGTTGTCATGGATACTCCTGCCCATCACAGTGCATGTTTGCATTTTATTGACCAGTTTCTCGATGACAAACGCCAACTTCACGGCTAGCACCTCGGCCAAAATTTTAAAATCTGCGTTGAGCAGAGTGATGGGCCGGAAATTATCTATAACGTACTCCTTGTTCGGGTCTTTCTTTAGCAGAGCCACCGCTCATCAACTCACAAATCTGGGAATACTCCCGTTTTACTGCCAGTTCCAGTAGACTGTTGCCAAGACATCTCCAAACAAATCTGGCATATGACAATAAAGCTCACAGAACAGACCATCCAAGCCCGGCGACTTGTCTCTCGGACAACCTGCCATCGCATTCCGGACATCAGCGACTGTAATGGGATTTCACATTACTCCACCTCTCTTGCCAAGAGTCGTCGCAGACCATGCAGGTAGGCACTAAAGTCTATCCTGCGTTCCGATCCACCAGTTGTCCCGAACAGTTGGGCAAAGTGCTGCTGAAAGGGACCAGACATCCTTTCGGCCTCGAGTAACTCGCGTTCCTGTTGATCCATCAATGAACGAATAGTGGCTTTGTTGCTACGTTGCGCCTCCGCCATCCAGGCTTCTTGGGCGGCTCCAATTCCTTCGTTTCTTAGGGCACGCATCGTAGCTCTGACAACACATCCTTCGTGTTTGGCGTTGAAGTGTGGTCAAGGGCCAAGCTCTCCGCTAGCACATTGGTCACGATGCCAGTTCTACGTGCTTCTTCTAATTTCTTAACTAGGGATCCCTCTATTCTATTTCGATCTATCGCCAAAGCCTTGCTATACTTAAACGATACAGTTTTAATTGCCCTCTTTAGGGCAAACCACCATTTGTTGTTGACAATGGCTCCTGTCAACACGCTCTTAACAATTGTGCTAATCTGGGCTCTGTAAGCTTGTCACACCGGGAGCGACGAGTTCAGCTTCCAGTATCCTGGACCCTGCCTCTGATTCTTGTCTAGGTCAAGCGTACAGGTCGCGAATTTGTGGTCTGTGTAGCTGACTATGTGAAATTGTGGACAACTTACACAATCCCCATCTACTGTCTTACAGAATACTATTTCTAAATATGATTTGGACGATCCAATGCGGTTGGTCCATGTTCACATTGACACGTTCGAGTAGTCCAGTCGGTACCTGTCGGACAGTTGGACACATCTGAGCAGGTCTTTGAGGCATTTGCATCCCTTTCTCTTCCTAACTCTGCCTACATAGTTTAGACGCGTGTCCAAGTTAGCTTTCCATTCCCCTACTAAAAGTAAAGGTCGAAAACTCTAGACGTCGAAAGAAATCCGGCCGACCTGTTAAGGACGATACATATACTGTTATCAGTCGGAGAGCACACCCATTGTTGCCATCGACATGCAAGATGACCAGCCTGTCCTCTGGGTCTAGGAATACTACCCTTACTTTGAAATCCAAACCTTTTCGATAAAGCACCGCGGTATCACCACAGTCCATCATCGGCAGACTCGGAGAAAACTAAATGTCGAATTGGTCGCCGAACATGGGCTTGAGGGCCCGCAGGTTGGAGAATCTGGTTTCCTTGATGGCTATAATATCTATATTTAGTGACTTGATATCACTCAACAGGCGACCCCAAGCTACGCACATTTATACAACCTAGTTTGAGCATGGACCTAACGAAAGTTGTTTTTCACTCACAAAATGAGAAAAGAGAGTTACTTGCTGCTCGAAACTGGGGTATTCTTCTCCTCAGAAGTTTCCGTGAGGAGATTCTTTTACAGTTGTTTTGACAAAATTTTTTGAAATCTCCCTACTACATTTGGGTAGTTAGACAGATTTCATTAATTTGTGTGTACTTTGTGAAGTATGTAAAATGTGTATGTGTCGTAGTGGTGTTGTGTATGGGTGTTGTGTTGTGTATGGATCGTTGTTTATTTAAAGACATAGAATTTAATTAAATTCTATGTTTTTGTGCAGCTGAGGATTGCTCTGCATTTTAGATTGATGTAATGATTGCATTGTTCAATTAAATGGTGTTGCATGAAACGATCGTACTGCATTACCTCTGGATATCCTTGTTACTTATTTATATATATAT
>NC_068996.1:44701609-44709347 GCF_001194135.2 Octopus bimaculoides | reverse complement strand
AAATACATGAAAATTAGATAGCATACGTACTCACATAGACACACATATACGCTTGCCAGATTTTTTATATCTCTCTATCTGTCTGTCTGTCTGTCTGTCTGTTTGTTTGTCAATCTATCTGTACATCCATTTATCTATCTATCTATATCTTTATCATCTTTCTATCTATCTATCTATCTATCTATCTATCTATCTATCTATCTATCTATCTATCTATCTATCTATCCATCCATCTGTCTGCCTCTCTATCTATATGTGTATGTATTCTTATGTATGTATATATGTGTGTGAGTGTTTGTGTGTGTGTGTGTGTGTGTGTGTGTGTGTATGTGTGTGTGTGTGTGTGTGTGTGTGCAGAAGACTGCAGTGCTATAATGGTTAATTTATTAATGATTTTATACGGTACCTGATGTTCATGTCTTATTCACTTACATGACAATCATCAAGATCCTTTCTACTTGATATTTCTTCTACAAGTATTTTTCTTAGATTTTTTTTCCTTTTACTTCTTTTAGTATTTTTTACTTTTATTCTTTGTTCGTTTACACTATTTTTCTCCCCTAAAGAAGAGAAATCAAATGGCTGGTATTGTGAATGATGTATACAAATAAAAAATATATGATTAAAATAAATTAAAAAAACGAAAATGGATAATTTCTCAGTTAGTTGAAATTTCCCTTCAAGTTAAAACAAAACCGAAACGAACAAAGCAATAAGAACAAAAGTAAAGGAAATAGGTTGTTATCGACTCTCTAAGATAAGGGGAGATAAATTCATGAAATTAACAATTAATTTGACAAAATAAATTTACAAGCTTAGGGGGAAACCTGTTCTCTGTTCACAGGTAAGGAGCACAGTTTTCACGATAATACAGTTCTGTATTTAAGAGATGAGGAATTCTGTACATTATTTACATTATTTACATTATTTACATTTGACGGATATTTGTCCTCATCTTTTTTGTTGTTAGGATAGTGTTTCGGCTGATTTACCCTGCAGCCTTCATCAGGTGTCTTAGGGATATCAAATGGCTGATATTCTGAATGAGAATCCAGGTTCGAAATTTCCTCAAGCCACCTGAAGAAGGCTAGAGGGTATATCAGCCGAAACGTTGTGTTAACAACAAACAAGATGAGGACAAATATCCGTCAAATGCAAATATTGTAAATAAGCTTTCACGATGTTTCAGTTTTATTGGATCCCATAAGAAAAGTTTACTCTTCTCAATGCTGTAGTGTTTCGACAGTTTGCATTTGGAAAGGGAATTATGCTGTGTAATTAGCATAATTAAATTATTATTATTATGGTTTACTCATTCTTGCATTTATCCCCGCCCCTTATTGTGCCTATTAGCCCTACAACATGTATATACTTTGTTTCCTCATCTCCCTATTTATCTCTTTTTCTCTCTCTTACCTCACTCTCTCACTCTTTTCTCTGTTCTCTTTTTCTTTCTCATTCTCTCCCACACACACTCTCATATACACCTCCCCCAGGCCTTCGCATTTCTAATTTATTTTCTTTACTGTATCTTTCGTTGTCTACCTTTTTATTTTTCTTTATTTTTCTTTCCATTTCTATGTTCTTTTATTTTTTTTGTCTCCTCACCCCCGCCACCAGCTTCATACCTACCATCAACTAGACTAACTTTATATCTCTTTGTCCATTTTTATATTAAACTACCTTTTCATCTTTCAAACATCATTCCTCATTTTACTAAATATAGAAACCCACCCTCTCTCTATTTTTATGTATCTTACGACTATCACTAAGCTAAAACTCAGTGACGCTAAGGAACGTTTCTGCTAAGAACCACGAATGTTTTAGCCAGGAACTTAGGAAAGTGGAGATTCTATAATCCTTGAGATAACATGCACTTAGACGTAGGATATCGTACATTTATTCTGATAGCAAGTGGAGGCGCAATGGCCCAGTGGTTAGGGCAGCGGACTCGCGGTCATAGGATCGCGGTCTCGATTCCCAGACCGGGCATTGTGAGTGTTTATTGAGCGAAAACACCTAAAAGTTCCACGAGGCTCCGGCAGGGGATGGTGACGAACCCTGCAGTACTCTTTCACCACAACTTTCTTTCACTCTTACTTCCTGTTTCTGTTGTGCCTGTAATTCAAAGGGTCAGCCTTGTCACACTGTGTCACGCTGAATATCCCCGAGAACTACGTTAAGGGTACAGGTGTCTGTGGTGTGCTCAGCCACTTGCACGTTAATTTCACGAGCAGGCTTTTCCGTTGATCGGATCAACTGGAACCCGCGACGTCGTAAGCGACGGAGTGCCAACAACAAATTCTGATAGCCATTCCAATATTGCAGCAAGTCCAAGGCGGCGAGCTGGCAGAAACGTTAGCACACTGGGTGAAATGCATAGCGGTATTTCGTCTGTCTTTACGTTCTGAGTTCAAATCCCGCCGAGGTCGACTTCACTTTTCATCGTTTCGGGGTCAATAAATTAAGCACCTGTTGCGTACTGAGATCGGTCTAATCGACTGGTCCCCTCCCAAAAAATTTCAGGCCTTGTACCTAGAGTAGAAAGGAATACAGCAACAAGTCCAGTTTAATATATTCTTCGCTAAACGATCTAACAAAGCCGTCCTCAGTTGTCTCCGTAATGCTATAATTTTCGAAATAATATCAATTATTGGTTAATATTACTTTCTTCTCACTGCATAATTATTTTTATTTACATTTTTAAAGCTTTTTGCGTCTGTTGTTTTTGAGGTTTCTTTTATGTTTAGCTGGCAGAATCATTAGCACGCCGGGCAAAATGCTTAGCGGCATTTTGTCCGTCTTCACGTTCTGGGTTTTCAAATTCCACTGAGGTCAACTATGTCTTTTATTCTTTCAGAGACGATAAAATATGTATCAGTTGAGTACTATGGGTCAATGTAATTGACATACTCCCTCGTCCTAAATTGTTGGCCTTGTGCCAAAATTCGATATCAATATCATTATTATTGTGGTTGATCATCTGTGAAAGTTGAATATACTCAGAAGAAAATACCTTGAGGTGGTACATCAAGAGTGTCATAAAAGCCTTGCTGAATCAGATAAGAATATCTGGTATAGACGTGATAGATATTTGCATGGAGATGGTGGAGTAGAAAGAGAAACTGAGTAAGGATTCCAAGAGACTTGAGCAGGACTGCAGATACCAATGAGGTGGCACTGGATAAGGGAATATGACTTGAAACCAGAGACTTGAAGTTAAAAACAATACAGAAGAAAATGACAAGTGCAGGTTGTCTCATGATAAAGTCGAGATTATATGGCATATGATCTCTGCAGCTATGTAATAAAATATCAGCTGTCTACAACTAGTGAACTAAGTTAACTACGATAGCAGATTTCAAAATTCTGCAGAAGATTCTAGCAGGTCCAAGCAACCCTGTTTTCTGGAGATGCTTCATTTTCACATTTACTCCTATTTTTTTCAATCCAGCTTTTGAGTTTGGTACTTCTTGAGATGGTTCACAAACCTACAACAATAATAGTTACAAAAATCACCTTCAATAATCACAGTCTTTTTATTTCCCACTTCAAACCATGTTGCTTCTCTTCTTATCATCAGCAAGATATGCAACATTTATGATTAAAGACGGTTTTGCCTCTTTATTCACAGTCACTATACCCGACTTTCAACTGTTCAATTTCAAGATCGCATTGGATCATTACATCCCACGGTATATTTACGCTATTCTCAATTACTTCAGAGATTTACCCATATCACGTCTTTGCTGTATCTGCCACACAACTCTCAATAGGCCATTTCTGCGATATTATTTTCTATTCTTTTGTAGTCTTTTTGAGCTAGCGTTATGCACTCGTTCAAAATATGCCATATAATCTCGACTTTATCATGACACAACCTGCTCTTGTCACCTTCTTCTGTAGTATTTCTTAACTTCAAGTCTCTGGTGTCAAGTTATATTTCCTTATCCAGTGCCACCTCATTGGTATGTGTAGTCCTGCTCAAGTCTCTTGGAATCCTTACTGAGATTTTTCTTTGAACTCCTCCATCTCCATCTATCACGTCCATACCAGATATTCTTATCTGATTCAGCAAGGCTTTTATGACACTCTTCATGTGACACCTCAGGATATTTTCTTCTCAGTATATACAATGTTCACAAATGATCATCCCTCACCTATATCTGTGTCTGGTTAGATATAGCCCTTCACTGTCGCTAGTCGGTAGAAATGCTTAGTACCCTTTGAGTAGTTTTCTCGAATTTCGGTCTACACTCCGTACCTCTTCTTTCATCCAGTTCTTATTACCTGTTAACTTAAAAGATTAGCACCCGTTTTATATTAATTAGCAAACTGATAGACCGGCCTTGATTTCCTGCTATTTTCGAATACTTTCATAATTTCCTAAAATTATTTCACTGCATTATTGGCTGGTATTTAATCAATAATTTTTTTCTCCGAGTTCTCTTTCTGCTAAATGTTGATAAAAATTTAACCTTATATATTTTAGCAGTGCAGATAGAGGTACGAACTTGTATCGAGGAAATTTAAGGAATGTATTATGCATTTATATTAATATATATATATAATGTGTTTTATTTATTTTCAAATTTTCCTCCGATTTTAACTTAAACATATTTATTTATATTCTTTCTATAAATTGTAATGCATTCAATTTTACTAAGACCTTTGCACAAACACTATACGCAAAAAATGCTTCTATTGTATTTGGGAAATATTTACTTATACAGTTAATACAGCATCGCATTTCTGTCATTTCACTATAGAATCCATTTTTATATTCAACCCCGGAGATGGCGCCCTCTCTGTAAAGCGTTTTACAAACAGAATATCCGTAATTGATTTCTCGATATTTCCTCCTGCTTACGTATGTTTCCGTTGTTACTTCTAAACATCACCACTTTGTATTATAATCTGTAATATCTCTTACGGCTATCTATTTCTCCTTCCGCTGATAAAAGTTTCATACAACTTAAGTTAGACTTGCGACTATTTGAAACAACAGCTGCTAGTTAGAGTGGTTCATGTAAGTGCTTTATTATTGTTGAACTCTTTGTGTATCTTCCGTTTCAATGTTTGGAGTAGTGTTGAAGTACTGAGGGTGAATGCTGAGATCTGAATATACAGATTAGTGACGTCATATGATTTAAGTTACTCTAAATTCTAGAGTTAATTCTAGGTTTTGATGAATTCATTAATTCGTTCTAGTCTGCTATGAACTCAAGAATCATTAATCAGGTACAAAAGTAAGGAATCTTTTGCTGGGGCTTTAGATATGTTAGGATTGTCCAATTTTTACATAGGCTAATTCCTAGAATTGTACAATATCGATACGTTAAATTGTAGATGATGCTGAGTGCAGAGATTCCTTCAGTCCCTTTTATATCCTTGATAAACGTTGGATGTATAATTTAGCGAAGCGGAGGTAAAAATCAATGTGTTCACACGACGTACTTCGCGAAGCTCCACATCGCCCTGTCAACGATTCCTACCGACTTCTTGTCGCTACTCTTTGTAAGAGTTCGGTTACTCCATTCTTCCAATGGCCCAGGGGTGTCAATGATTCTCGTCACAACATCTCCCCCTTTGAGATTGACTTCCAACCGTTCTCTTTGTTCCCTTTCTTCTGCTGCTCCGCCTAGGTTCGATTTCTTGTGGCGTTGGAACATCAAATACATCATTTGTTTTTCTTAACTATTTGTTTCTCTGACTGGTAATAGCTTGTCGAAAATTTACTTTATTTTTCGAAAAAACATTAGTTCCGCAGGCGACTTGCCTCAAAAGTGTTTTGGTTTGGTGTTATCCTATAAACCCTCAAGAACTGGGTCAACATTTGTGGTCCTGTTCTAATTTTGTTAATATACGGGAAGGTATAATAGCATCTTTTCTTGCAGTTAATCCTTGAACAAAAATCAAACATTTGAACAAATCCGGGATTAATTCATTTAATTTGAACTGTTCACATTTTCTGTTAACGAACCCAGCATAGGTGACGAAATCTTCATCATCTTTTTTTTATCAATTTAAACATTGCCAACGAGAATTGAACAGGGAACAGCTTTCACAGAAAATTCTCGATAACTTAGCGATTTAGCAAAGAGGTCCGATAAACTAAGTATCAGGCTTTAAAAATATGTACCGGAGTCGATAGAGTCGACTGTATTCTTGAAAGAAGTACTGCAGCATGGCCGCTTGTCTAATGACTGAAACAAGCAAACGATAAAAGATAATAGATACCTTTATCAACTCATCAATTTCCATATTTTAATATATTACACATAGCAGCTTAGTTAAAATCTCCCATACTCGAGTCATATTTTCTGTTTTTATCAGGTTTATTTTTTAAAACTTCACAAAGGAAATAACTTCCCCGAATAGGCATTGGCTTCAAATTTTGACAGCAGCTCAGCAGGTTCGGTGGGTGGGGCAATTCGATTAAATCGACCCCAGTGCCCAACTGGTTCTTATTTTAAAGATCCCTTAAAGTATGAAAGACAAAGTCGCCCTTGGCAGAATTTGAAATCAAAACGTGAGGACGAATGAAATACCACTAAGCATTACGCTCGGTGTGCTAACGATTCTGCCAGCTTCCCACTCCGACCCAGGATGTATGTTACAATTATGAGTAGAAGTTCCTCGACATATTTTTTATCATTTTCAGTCATTAGACTACGGCCATGATAGGGCACCGCCTTCAAGAACTTTTAGTCGAACGAATAGACCCCAGTACTTATTTTTCTTAAACCTGGTACTTATATCTGTCTCTTTTTGCCGAACCACTACGTTACAGATATGTAAACAAATCAACGCCGGCTTTCAGGCAGTAGACAAGCGCGCAGGCGAGCGGGCGCAAACACACGCACACATACACACACGCATACACACACACACAGACACACACACACACACACACACACACACACACACACACACACACACATATATATATATAAACAGATTAGGGATTCATCTCTGAGGAATGTACCATGCAGTAAAGGTTTAGATATCTGTGCAAACGAGAAATTTAAAATGTTCCCCTTTTACAAAACGAAAGATGAAAATGTTCAGCTACGAAAGGCAAAAGAAGAATACTATATAACAATTCTAAATCCGAAATTCAACCGAAAATAGTAAACACTCCATAGAATAAACAATGGTAAAAGATTATTTATGACTAACTATGAATGACAAGGGAAGAATAAATCATGAAAACCTTAAACCCGAAAATAAATCGGAAATAACTACTACTACTACTACTACTACTACTACTACTACTACTACTACTACTACTACTGCTACTATTGCTGCTGCTGCTGCTGCTGCTACTACAGCTACTGCTGCTGCTAATACTACTACTACTACAGCTACTGCTGCTGCTACTACTACTACTACTTCTACTACTACTACTACTACTACTATTACTACTACTACTACTACTACTACTACTACTACGAAAATAGCAACTTCCTCATTTCATGCATTAACTAAGAGCACGCTTGCTTAAAAAGGTTGATCGAAAGCGCTCACGCACTAGGAAAAAAATCTTCCAAAAATAGTTAGTGACATCCCGATAAAAGATTTGATGACCTTTCTTTAAAAAATCCCTTTTATACCTAAAGACTGTATTAAGTAACTTTTTCACAGAAAAACTTTCAAATATTATATATATATATATATATATATATATGTGTGTGTGTGTGTGTGTGTGTGTGTGTGTGTGTGTGTGTGTGTGTGT
>NC_068996.1:44698221-44701580 GCF_001194135.2 Octopus bimaculoides | reverse complement strand
TGTGCATACGACGGGCTTCTTTCAGTTTCCGTCTTCCGAATGCACTTACAAGGCTTTGGTCGGCCCAAAGCTTTAGTAAATGACACTTTCCCAAGGTGCCACGCAGTGGGACTGAGCCTGGAACGATGCGGTTGGAAAGCAAGCCTCTTACCACATGGGCACGCCTGCGCCTATATATTCCCAATTAATGATACAACCGATGCTGGTGTGTTTACGTCCCCGTAACGTGGCGGTTCGGCAAAAAGAAACCGATAGAATAAGTACTAGGCTTACAAAGAATAAGTCCTGGGGTAGATTTGATTCGACTAAAGGCGGTGCTCCAGCATGGCCGCAGTCAAATGACTGAAACAAGTAAAAGAGTAAAGAGAGTAAAGAGTACATACATACAAATACGCAGATATACACGTGTTTAATGAGAGAGAGGGAGAGACAGACACACACACAAAGAGAAAGAAAGAAAGAAAGAAAGGAAAAAAGAAAGAAAGAAAGAAAGAAAGAAAGAAATAAAGAAAGAAAGAAAGAAAGAAAGAAAGAAAGAAAGAAAGAACCGTGTATGCAATGAAGAGGAGGAATCTTAAGTTGAGATTACTGCGCTGATGAAGGTTCAGAAATATTGAAGAAGCAGGGAAACAGGAGATGAAGCGTTCTTTAACACCTGTGAATGAAAATATGTCAAGAGGAAAATTGAGAATTTTTCATTAATTTCTCAGTCAAGGCCGAGTCGTAATATACCGTGGTTCAATAGACAGAGAGAGACAGTCGTCGAACTGGAATGTCACGCTAGTGGTCGGATTGTGATTACGTTTCATTCTGATCATCGAGTCGGTAACATTCGGAAGCCATCAACCCAGTCACCCAAACGACAGCTCTCTGTATGGACGAATAAAAATTTACAAATTGTACAGGTACTGTAGTAAACTGATGGAGGTCCCATAAAAGAAACCAGAGATTATTTGACTAGTGTAGTATATGAAACTGAGTGTATATCGCAAGAGAAAAACGAGAATAGATTGGTGAGATAATCAGATAGCGCTGACTGGTGAAATAGTTTTCTTTCCTTTGTTATCTCCATTAGTTTATCATTTCTAGCCATCTCAATATCTTTATTCGGTATTTTTGCTAAAATATCTTTGATACTTTTCTGCCAAAAACTTAATATTACACTTCTTCTGAAAGGAGCAAATTATATTATTCCAGTTTACCAACTATTTGCAGTTACCTATAAATACACACAGACACTCAAACATACATACATACATACATACATACATACATACATACATACACACATATGTACGTACGTATGTACATGCATTATACCACACGTCTGGAGCAAAATATGGCTGAACTTGGGATCTTGGGGAGAGAAAGCAAATCGCTACTAAATATCACGATATTTGAGACTATAATAATCTGCAAGACTTTCTGAAGGAACAAAGAATGATGGTTAAATCATGATAAATTCGTCCACAACTAAAATTTACTCGAAATTAAAAATAGAAAGAGAAAACATACATACGAAATCTGATCAATAAGTATCCTGACTGTTGCCATAGTAACGAAGCTAAAGCACGCAGAGTAAAGCCGCTTTGGACAGATTGACCTTGGACACTGCTGTGTATGCGCACTAAGTTTTAACGTTCTAGCTCACTTCCGCTGTTTACAACAATGCTCGGAAGGAACGTGCGAAGCATGTGATCGTCGCATTGACCACGACAGAAAGTTGTCATCGTGATACCTGCTCAGATGTTTACGCAAAGTTGCAGAAATTGTACGGAGAAGAGTGCATGAGACGCACATAAGTGTACGAGAGGTTCAGACTTTTCAAAGATGGCCGATAAAATGTTGATTGTGACAAACGTTGTAGGAGACCCGCAAACAACAGAACTGCGAATAACATTGCAGATGTGCGTGCAGCTGTGAGGGGAAATCGTCGGATAACTATGAGTGAGTTATGAGTGGATGTGCAGATTATTTACGGTTCAGTTCATTCCATTATCACTGAAGATTTGGGTATGAGACGCGTGTCTGCCAACTTTGTGTCAAAAGTGCTTTCAGCTGACCAAAAAGACACTTCGATTTCCATTGCACAAGATCTCCTTGATTGTGTCGAGAACGATGAAAACGTTTTGAAAACTTTACGTAGGCTTCTGGGTAGGTATCGCGAAGCTTTTGGCAAAATTTGATGCAGATTCTCTGCTCAACATTCTCTGTTATGATCAATGCCACGATCTAATGCCACAGACATTGCTTCTAAACACTACTGTAAACAACAGAAGTGCGTAGTTAAAACTTAGGGTGCATGCACAGCAGAGTCCATGTTCAATCTTTGCCCAGAGGCTTTACTCAGCGTGCTTTAGCTTCGTTACTATGATAACAGCCCGAATACTTATTGATCAGACCACGTATATACATATCCTGTTGTGTCTGAGGAAAGTAATTTTCTTTTTGTGCCTTATAATTTAACACACTCACCGGTAAATTTCACCGGTAAGTGTGCTAAATTATAAGGCACAAAAAGAAAATGACTCTTCCCAGACACAACAGAATATGCTTCAACTCACGAACTCACATAAAGAATCTTGCAAACCAAATCCAAAAACGAAACACATATATACATATATACATATATTCAGCATACATACACACATACGCAGTTATAAATTCTCACATACACACGGAGGTACACGCACACTTTCAGATACCTACTTGCATATGTTTCTGTTTATACATTGGACCTCCGTGTGAATGTCTGAACGTATGCATTTATACGAAGAGAAAGAAGTGAATAGAATTTTGTATTGTGCGTTTACTTCAGGAAAGAAAGATATTTTCAAGCTTAAGTGAAGTGAAATAAACTTCTTACATACATTCATATGCATTTAAGATTATATGCAGAGATTACGTGAAGTTTGTATATCCATATATCTCATAAAGGTTGTATTCAGGTAATTTATGAGGAATGGATTCAATGGAAACTGATTCCATAATACCAGGTAGCGCCAAAAGATTGCTAATTTTTAATCATCTTTACTCAACTTGTATCTAATAAATGAAATATTAAAAGATCACAAGTTTAGATATGTGTATAGATTAAGACAGCGTATATGGGAACACGATTGTGGAACTAGAGCAAAATTCAATATCTCATCCCTTCGGTGATGAATGAAAATAATAAATGCATGAATATTTATTCTTCCCATTTCAACTTCATTTCATTCAATGCATTTTAATTTATTACATTGCAGATAATCACTACAAATTAACGCATACATGAATATGCGTGTATGTATGTGAGTATACAAATGTGTATATGTGTGTGTGTGTGTGTGTGTGTGTGTGTGTGTGTGTGTGTGTGT
>NC_068996.1:44697105-44698133 GCF_001194135.2 Octopus bimaculoides | reverse complement strand
CACACACACACACACACACACACACACACACACACACACACACACACACTCACATTTATATACATGCTATACGTATTGTCGAAACGAATTTCTCAAATATGTATATGATATAAAACCTTTCATTGTCCATGCTTTACTACCTTACCACTTTTTCTTTCTATTCTCTATGTTCCTATCACACATCCTACGTTGAAATTTACACACACACACACACACACACACACACACACACACACACACAAACACAAAAACACACTAGCACTTATATAAAAACACGTGTGTATGAGTAGGAGTGTGGGGTACATAAAACTATTCGAGTTTTCTAGTTTATTACATATTCCTATGAATGAAATTGTATGTATTATATCAGAAAGCGAAAGGATAATGCGACATTTTGTGATGAAAAAAAAAGGAAGAAAAAACTAGCGTTCTTTGAAAAAGAGTTAAAAGCGGAAGAATTCCCTAAATATCATTTATCTAAGGACATTACATTTGTTCAAAATATTGTAGTGGTGACTGACATTTGTATTGCAGAAGAGGTTGAATGTTTACCGACAGAAATATGTTTGCTCCTCAACTTTGCAGGACAGTTAGCTAAACAGCAAGTGAGTCTCTGCTGATCCATAAAATGCTTTAAAACGAACGAAAAATAAACAAAACAAGCAGATAGAATAAAAATGAATGATAAAACGGGCAAACTGAAAGCAGTAATTAATTGAATGACTGACTGAAATGCTTTTTACTGTAACTGAGAGTTGACCAATAAACGGTGTACAAAGTAGATAGAGAGTGTTCGATGGCGTATTAGTTTGACGCTCGGGAAAAATGGAAAACTCTTTTACGTTTCGAGCCTACGCTCTTCGACAGAAAAGAATAAGGGGAAATAAACAGAGAGAGAATGAAAACGAAACGTGTTGAGTTCAGTGGTCCAACACGGCGAATGATAAAAACAAAATAGATTGAATGAAAAGGAGATAATAATAGAGTGGTTGAATAGATATAGATACGTATATATATGTGTATATATA
>NC_068996.1:44696014-44696709 GCF_001194135.2 Octopus bimaculoides | reverse complement strand
ATATATATATATATATATATATATATATATATATATATACATAAGCCGAGCTAGCGGTGGTAATAACCGTCTAAGGGATGATGATAGTATTCGTTCTTACTATTGGTATCAACTTCCTATGCTATCCCTGGCATTGGTATGCAGGCACACTATGCTGATAGGTAACAACAGAATAAACTAAAGATTATCAGAAACCAAATTTAAATAATCAGAAAATGGAGAAAACTTTTGATCAGCAAACAAGCAAATTGACCAACATTGGTTGATTATTCTTTAATACAAACATGACATAACATTTCTTACAGCCGTTTTCCAATGTTAGTCGCTGCTTACGAAAGAAATTCCGAAAATAATATTCGTCATCTTCATAGGACATTCGATCTAGTACATGGAGCTTAATTAGAGCGAATAAAAATGCATAAAATAAAATAAACGAAGGGAAGAGGAAAGAACAGGGCCTCGGGATGAGGCCAGATTTTAATATATTGGGCCTTCTGGCCTCATCTCGAGGCCCTGCTCTTTCTTCTTCTCTCTTCACTTCCTTTATTTTATTTTACGCATTTATATTCAATCTGATGAAGCTCAATGTACTAGATCGAATCTCCTATGTAGATGACGAATATTATTTTTGGAATTTCTTTCGTAAGCACCGATTAACATTGGCAGCGGATTTTTCTGTAAGAAATGTTATGTCC
>NC_068996.1:44690126-44695381 GCF_001194135.2 Octopus bimaculoides | reverse complement strand
TATGTATGTATACGGAAACACACACGCACATATATATATATATGACCTGTCACCTGTGGTTTCCCTATACAAAATAGAAATCTCGGAAATTGAATCACCCCAGAGGTCATTCACTAAAAGAATTAAGGACACGACTAATATCGATTATTGGGACCACCTTAAAGTATTGAAACTATTCTCTCCAGCGCCGCCGTGAGCGATACATCATTTGCACGATGGGGAGAATATACGATAAGCATTGCCCAAACGAACTCAACATTAGCTTCAAAATTCATCCAAGACTAGGAACACAGGCCATAAATCCCCTACCCAATTCAGGACCGCAACACGTAAATACATTACAACACAATTTCTTTTCCTCAAAAGGCCCTGCCCTTTTTAACATTGTTAACGGATCGAAAAAATCTTTCCCATACCTATAGAGCACAATGCTCTTTCTGACCGGTTTCTGGGTTGACATGGCAGATTTAACTTCTTCAGCACGCATCAACCATTTGAAAAATCTTCCCAACCCGTTACGTTGAAATCTACTGGGGCGCTCTGAGTTGTTTTGCGCCAAAATCAGAATAGCCACAGTGTGAAAAATACAACTACGGAGCAAATATTCAGGAGTAAATATTTATATAGATATTATTATTATTATTATTATCGAGGGCAATATAAATGAATGACGCTAATAGTAACATTAAAATGTGGTTACAGGCTCAAAATAACATTGTATAGCGATAGAATAACAATTTATATCAATTTTAAATTATTATAATTTATTTATATTGCCCTCGATAATAATAACAATAATAATATCTATATAAATATTCACTTTATAAGGCAAATTTTGAATTTGAGCGATTCGACAAAAAAAAGAGAAAAGAAAAACAGAAAAGAAAAAGAAATAGGAAAACTACGGACCTTGAAAATTAGAAACACGATGGAATAAATGAAATCGGGGAGGTAAGATTAAACTAAAAAATTAATCCATTATGAGATGTAATGAACATTATTTACATTATTTACATTTGACGGATATTTGTTACCCATCTTGTCTGTTGTTAACACAGCGTTTCGGCTGGTATAACCTCCAGCCTTAATCAGGTGTCTTGGGGAAATTTCGAACCTAGATTCTCATTCCTAAGGTATTTTTTTGATGTTATTAATATTATTATTATTATTATTATTCAGGTCACTGCCTGGAATCGAACTCGAAAACTTGGCGTTAGTAGCCCGCGCTCTTAACCACTACGCCATATGTCCGTGATACTTCAGACAGCCATGAAATAATGAAGCTTGAAATACGTGAAGTAAGTAGCAGGGAAGAGTGCGGGGAAATGAAGAGGGCAAATGAAAGTGTGAGGGGAAAATGAAGGAGAAATGAAAAAAAAATGAAGAGGCAAAGAGAAAGGTAGGGTGACAAATGAATGCGATTAAGATGCGTAGAATGAAGTTGGAAAATCTTACCGTGTCACTCACTATAGGATGATTGATTTTATCAAATACGGTCTCCTTATAACTCAATTTCTGAAACATCGTTGTTATGAATCAAACATTAGAAGTGGACATTGTCATGTTGGTGTTTTAAATTGATAAGTTCCTCATGCTTTTTATCGATAGGCGCCGGAGTGGCTATATGGTAAGTAGCTTACTTACCAACCACATGGTTCCGGGTTCAGTCCCACTGCGTGGCACCTTGGGCAAGTGTCTTCTACCATAGCCTCGAGCAGACCAAAGACTTGTGAGTGAATTTGGTAGCCGGAAACTGGAAGAAGCCCGTCGTATATGTATATATATATATATGTGTATGTTTGTGTGTCTGTTTGTCCTACCCACCTCCAGCACAGCTTGACAAGCGATGCTGGTGTTTTTACGTCCCCGTAACCTAGCAGTTCGGCAAAAGAGACCGATAGAATAAGTACTAGGATTACAAAGAATAAGCTCTGGAGTCGGTTTGCTCAACTATAAAAGCGGTGCTCTAGCATGGACGCAGTCAAATGACTGAAACAAGTAAAAGAGTAAAAAATATACCTTTTATTGTTTTACAAAATTATGAGGATAAATCGAAGGTGATAATGATGATAGAGAGAAGGACAAGGAGGAAGAGAAGGATCATAAGAATTTAGTGTAAATTCTATATCTTGAATAGTATTCATTTATCTTGTAGTGTTGTATGTGTGAAGGCGCGTGGATTAGTGGTTAGGGTATTCGGCTCTCGATCGTAAGGTCGTGGGTTCGATACCCGGCGGCGCGATGTGTCCTTGAACAAGACACTTTATTTATTTCACATTGCTCCGGGCAACTCAGCTGGTAAAAATGTGCAGTGCCTGAAATTTAAAGGGTCAGCCTTGTCACATTCTGTGTCACACTGAATCTCCTTGAGCCCTGCGTCAAGTATATGTGTGTCTGTGGAGTGGTCAGACACTTCTACGTTCATTTCACGAGCAGGCTGTTCCGTTGATCGGTTCAGCTGGAACACTCTTCGTCGTAACCGACGGAGTGCCAGTTTGTAGTCTAGTATTTGCTATTTATTTTTTTCTAAATGAAGAGGCGGAGGAGGAGGATTTTTTCAGAAGTAAGCTGGAGCCTTTCCGTAACAGACAGTGGAAAAGCTTTCCAATCATGACAACACAATCTTATTCTTCAAACTGAGTTGTTTATCTACGACTACGTTACCCTATGCGTCCTTCTTTAATTTTTGCTTTCTAAATCATCCAGGATGTCATTTGAGGGAGGCTTCCCGTTATTTATAGCAGGGACAATGACTAGCTAGAGGCAACCTCCTAGAAGAAGCGATAACGATAATGATTATAACGTCGAAGTGGGGAGGAAAGAGAAACCAAAATTTCATAAACGCAATCGGAGTGTATCCATTCAGTTAATTGTACTTTCTTCACCTTTCTTCAGATGGTAAAAAAAAATTATTGTAACTTCAGTGATCTCATTGGCTTCTGTTTAATGATCAATTAAACATAGTATCGATTATCTAATTACCTATTAAGATTCACGAAATGATCTCCGAAAATTGATTTCGCTTTTGTAGACACTGTGCTGCAGATTAAAAATGTACAGGCATTTTTCGTATCAAGTTTTTGCATTAATTAATGTTTACTCGTATTTTTCACGTCAGAATATTTCCATTTGTTTTGCATTAATTAATGTTCATCTATATCAGGTTTTGCATTCATTAGAGTTAATATTCTGTACGTGTTAATCTGACAATGCGTTTTCGCTTGTATATCTTTGAGCTGATTTAGTGAAATAAAAAACGTATTTCATTCTCATTTTTTGCTACTTGCCTCTTTCTTTCTTTCTCTCTCTTCCTCTCTTTCTCTCTTTGCATGATGCAACCTAGAAATAGACATCGATAGAATATTGATATGCCATATATCTAATTTATAAATCTGTAATATGGCAAGTCACTGATATAAATCCAAATCTATTGAGATTTTATGAATGTGTGCTTTCAGTACGTGATTTCTTAATCATTTTCGAGGCTATCGACACAAGGGGCTTCAGAAAACCCCTTGATAAAACCCTTTTCCAGATTATTATCGATTAGTACAGTCGTTTGTAATTCATATACACATAACAACTTTTTTTTAGAGCCATTCTTGGCTGTGTTGGAAGTTACCCCGAGAATGGTTCTATTTCACCACAAACCGCTTACTTTGGCGTTAGATCCTTGAGCGACGCACTCTGGTCATGTATCCGTTAGCATGGCCTGGGATTACCTGATGCATTGCGATAAGAATTTCATGTGTGTGTGTGTGTGTGAGAGAGAGAGAGAGAGAGAGAGAGAGAGAGAGCGTGTGTGTATTTCATATGTATGCATGCATGTATATGTGTGTATATATGTATATATGCATGCATGTATGTATATATGTACGTATATATGTGTTTATATGTGTCTATGCATATATGTATATATGTGTGTATGTATGTATGTATGTATGTGTGTATGTATATATGTATATGCGTATGTATGCATGCATATATATGTAGGTATGCATTATGTATGTATGTATGTACGTATGCACGCATGTTTATATATGTATGTATGTATGGCAAATATATGTATTATGTATGTATGAACGTATGTATTTATGCATGTATATATGCAAATATATGTATTATGTATGTATGAACGTATGTATGCAAATATACGTATTATGTATGTATGAACGTATGTATGCCTTCATGCATGCATGTATATCTTGGTATGTATGAATGCATGCATATATATGTGTATGTATGTATGTATATATGTATGTATGTATGTGTGTATGCATGTATGTATGTATGTATGTATGTATTTGTATGAATGAATGCATGCATCTATGTATGTGCGTATGTATGTATATATGTTTGCAGTGAGTATGTATGTATGTATGTATGTATGTATGTATGTAAGTATTCATGTATGTATGTATGTTTGCACAATCACCGTTTACGTTTGTTTGTATACCTTATTCGAATGAATGATTAGAGGATGCCTAAGCAGATGCTGTGTGGCAAACTTATTTGTAGAGAGCACCCCTAGCAGAAACCAAGACTACGATTTAAGGACTGTGTGAAATCCTTGTTGAAGACATGTGAGATACGGGAGGTCGATTGCCAAAGCAATGCATGTTATCGCCAGAAATGGAAGAAGCAGAAAAAGCCGCTGCCATTTTGTGTTTTCTTCTATCAAGTTTAACATCCTGAATACGAAAACCACATTAAAGTTTGTATATCGACAAAAATTTACATGATAGTAAAGAGAATACAATACTGTAATACAATATATTATAATTTAATGGTTTTATAAAACATTAAAAAAAGAGAATGTTCATTGTAATATATTCTAATTTAATGACATTGTTTAACATATTGTAAAAGTCGTATTGTATAATGAAATAATAAAGGAAACAGAATATCCATTGTAATATATTATAATTTAACGGCGTTATATGATAAAATACAAGATGTATAATATAACAATTATGATAACATAATTATTATTTTAGAGATGTACTAGTCAGTGAAGAGATTTGATCGTAGACAGTGTAGGTGCAGGAGTGGCCGTGTGGTAAGTAGCTTGCTTACCAACCACATTGTTACGGCTTCAGTCCCACTGCGTAGCACCATGGGCAAGTGGCTTCTACTATAGCATCGGGCCGTCCAAAGCCTTGTGAGTGGATTTGGTAGACGGAAACTGAACGAAGCCCGTCGTATATATGTATATATATATTTATATATATATATATATATATATATATATATAT